>NC_028450.1:23748386-23878074 GCF_000263155.2 Setaria italica | reverse complement strand
GCTATATGCAACAACATCAGGTTTCACACGACCATAACTGCAGAATAGAATACATACTTCTGAGAATGCTATTTCTTGAATAAGTAACGTGAAGCAGGTGCAAAAGATAATGGCTACATATAGTTAATTCTCCAAGTTTTCCAACAACAATTATAAGCTTGGTAAGGCGTCTACGCTGGAATGTAGAAGCATTTCTTCATCATGTTCCAGCAAAACTATCAAAATTGCAATTGGTTTTGTAATTAGTCTATGTTTAATACTCCAAATTAGTATCTAAACATTCGATGTGACAAGGACTAAAGGACTAAACTTTAGTCCGTGGAACCAAACACCCCCTTAGAACTTATTGAATACCTCTTAAAGGGATGAATATCCTAACTTCGGATTGTTGATGGTTCTTTACTTCTTCCCTTCTGTAATCAGGATCATCATTGTGTTGAAACTTGAAATTCTGCAAACTGAATGTGCCATAATCGGGAGCCCCCAAAACTACTTGGCACAAAGTCTAGAGAAGGTACTAGATCCCAGCTTATCGGCAATTGCTGCTCAAAAAAACATTGGAACCGATTTCGGTGGCCCAGGCATGCTGGGGTCTTCTATTGCTCCGAGGGCAGAGCAGGCTTCCAACAATCTACCATATGGTGTACCCTATAGTGGTGCTCAAGGCATAGTGAGTTCTTCCATTGGCCAGGCATTAGAACCTGATCATAACAATGGCCGGGCAGTAGTACCTGATCATAACAATATGTTCACTGGAGGCTCTTATGGTACAGTATCAGCACAAAACACTGTAAATGCAAGTATGGTGGAACCAAGATCTCAGCAGCCTTCTCTGAGATCTCATCATAACCAACGGTTTACTGTTAGTGGCACACGTGAGGCCTTGACCCCTCCTAGCAATACTTATGAGCACCCAGAAAAGCCTTCATACCAACAGCTGCCTCCAGGGTATATCAATAGAACCCCTGTTGCTAGGAATGTATCAACATCCCGTGTTGTCCCAATAAGTGCATTGCATCCGTATGATACTAGGTGGACAATCAAGGCTAGGGTGACTGCTAAGACTGCTGTCAAGCATTGGAACAATGCCAGAGGTACAGGAAGACTTTTCTCATTTGATCTCCTTGATGGAGAAGGTGGGGAAATTCGTGCAGTATGCTTCAAAGAAGCGGTTGATCAGTTTTATGACCTAATTGAAGTTGATAAGGTGTACTTGATATCAAGAGGATCTGTGAGGCCTGCACAGAAGCAGTTTAATGCTTTGAATAATGATAATGAAATAACTCTGGAGGCTTTAACCTCATCTGTAGAGATTTGTTCTAGTGATGATTATAACATTCCTAGGGCGCAGTACAATTTCCGGCAGATCAGTGAAATAGAGGACATTGATAGTCAAACTGTGATAGATTTACTTGGTGTTGTTACATCAGTTGGTCCTTCTGTTTTGATAACGAGGAAGAATGGCATCGAAACCCAGAAAAGAACCCTTCAACTGAGGGACATGTCTGGTTGGAGTGTGGAAGTGACCTTTTGGGGCAACTTCTGTGATGTTGAAGGTCAGCAGCTGCAGCTGCAGTGTGATTCTGGTTGAATCCTATACTGCTTAGTAAGTGCCCGCATCAGTGATTTAATGGCAGATCGGTGAGTACAATCAGTTCAACCCGGTAAAAATAAACCAGACTTTTCTGATGCTGATAGGCTGAGGCAGTGGTACATAGCTGAAGGAGAGAACACTGCTTGTGTTTCTCTATCCCGGGAACAATTTAATTCAGTCCAGGCTGTCCGCAAAACAATTGCGCAAATTGGGGATGGAAACTTGGGACGCGATAAGGCAAACTGGATCACTGTTAAGGCTGCAATCTCACACGTACATACTGACAGTTTTTGTTATCCAGCATGCCCTTTGATTTTTAATGAGAAGCCATGCAACAAAAAGGTCGTAGATTGTGGTGATGGGACGTGGCTTTGTGAAAGATGTGATAAGAGCTTTGGAAACTGTGAGTACAGGTACGCAGTAAGGTTTCAAATCCAAGATCACACTGGCACTATCTATGTTACTGCATTCCAGGAGGCTGGTGAACATATTTTTGGCTGCACGGCACAAGAACTTCACACAGTAAGAAATATTGACCGGGATGATGCCCGATTCACTGAGATCATTGAAGGGGCCCGTTGGCATCCAAATCTATTCAAGTTGAGCATCAGGGAGGAAAGCTTCAATGATGAGCCACGTGTGCAATGTAAAATTGTTAATGCTGAAAAACTGGACCCATCCAAGGAGAGCAGCATCCTTTGTAAAGATATTGACAGCCTTTTGCAGGGCAGATCAGGCCCAAGCACAGGAGATCAAGGCAACTTTGCTACTAACATTGGTTTCAGCAAGTCTCCAGGTGGTCACAATGTGCTTACCTCCAATAATGCCTATGGCATGAACGTGTGTGGCGTAAATCAGTTTGGGCAGAAAGGAAGCGTAAGCGGGGGGATGTCTACTCCATCTACATGTATGGATAATCAACAACAACCGGGAGCTGGAGGCTTCATAGGCAACAACTATGGTTCTGCTGGTAGCAATGTTAGGTTGGATCTATGCTTCAAGTGTAATAAGCCTGGGCACTATTCTAGAGACTGCCCACAGCAGGCTACTGCCCCACAGCACCAGGCATATGGCAATGGTGCTGCATCAGGAGGCTTTATGGGCGGTAACTATGGCTCTTCTGCAGCTGGCAATGGCAGGCCGGGTTCTTGCTTCAAATGCAAGCAGCCTGGACATTGGGCTGGGGAGTGTCCTGGGCGCTAATTAATAGAGTAATTAATGTGCCAATCAAAAGTGTATGTGTATATATTGTGATGCTACTTCAAAAGTGTATATGTTGTTACTAGTTGTGTTACGCTATTTTGTAGTTTTCTCTTCCTGCACCTTTCTTAACAAGGATAGTAAGTTCGCGTACTGCACCTTGTGATTCTTTTTCTGAGAGTTTGAAGAATCAGTTTTACGGTGGCGTGGGATCTCTGCTTGGCTATGCATGGTATGGATCTACATTCTTTTTGGGTAGTAATCTGAAGATATCCGCGTTACATGGAGGTGGTGTTTGGGTAGAGATTGGGATAGGGAAAGGGAAATAGAATGGGATAAGAAGGGGAGGGTTAGGGTTAGGGAGATGAGATCTTATGCCAAATCCTTATTTGGTTTTTTCTTGAACCGGGTTAGGGATATGTCGTGGGACCCACAGTAATTACAAGAATAAAATACCAACTTTTCTCCTCCGTCACGCCCAGCACACCCATGACCGTTTTTCCCCACGGCATGCTCCATCCCGCACCTTTGTCCACCCGGCAGGGCAAGCAGCAGCTCCGCCGGTCACCATCTACACTCGTCTCCCCATATGAAATCCACAGTCAGCACGATGTCCTGGACGGAATGCAGAGCCGGGCTGACACGTTTTCGTGTTGCACTCGAACTACAGGCGTGGCCTTGCCGAGCCATATTGGATTTGCCGGTAATTTTTTTGAGGCCATGGCTTCTTGAACAGTCTATCAACACCTTATCCTTGCGAGTGGTACATCCCGGGAATTAGAGCTTGCGAAAGAGCAGTGTAACTAATTGGGAAATATGCAGAAAAGCTGTTCAAATAATATGATAGGTTTGAGACACCACCAGAGATATCTTCATCAGAGCATTAGAGGAGACGACCCAACCTTGAGGAAACAAAGGTTCACAAAACAATCAATAGAAAGACACTCTCCCTTTACCATGAAATCTAGCACCTTTGCTACCTATTGAAACCAATTTGAATTAACTCCGAATTTCCAGATGCAAGCTTCATCTTCTCAAACGTAACTCACACCTGGCATACAGTACATGGACATTGAACAGCCTGGGCACAGACATCTAAATACTTATTCTCTTTAATTATGAATCAGTTGCTTGCATGTTATATCTAACCACTTGATCTGTGATTCAGAGTATGGGATGATTGCAAAGACCCAAACAAAAGAGGTTTCGAAGAGGATGATCAGCGGGTACATAGCTGCTGTCCTTTCACCATGTTATTTGTGACCTTTGAATCACTTCCTTTTTTTTCTAAACTTATTCTTAGTTGCAGGATATTGAAAAAAGAGTAAAATATATGAGAATGGCGATTTTACTTGTCTCCATGTTTCAGTTTGGACATCATACTCAGGGAAGTGTACATCGTGGCCATTAAACTCTACCAACTACGCTGATATGGTCATTAGATCCTTAATTGTACGTATCCGGATCGTCTGGAACAAGTTTGGCTACGTCTGCTCATCCAATGTGGTCCAATTGTGGCATATATATTGTGTTTTTATTTTTTCCCCCAAGATTTATAACTAACTGAATGGTTACATATCCAAAGATCCTAAGCATGCTTGCAGCTAGATGGCGAGCTAATTTCATTGCTCATGTTTCAAGAACCTCTAATATTAATTGTTGGCAACTTCAGGTCCAGTCCTAGATAAATAGGGAATTTGTGTTCGACAAGAGGATTAAAGGGTGAGCACATGCTCAAGTAGGGCTCGCTCGCACACAAAGATTTAGTTAGGTTCATACCCTGAGCAGGTAAGCTTCACCAGCAAAGCAAGGTTGAACTGAAGGCTTGTGGCGACATGAGCAAGCTTGAGAGTTGATGATTAGGGTATAGTGCATTGGTTCATTCAGCATCTTGTTCTTGTGACATGAACAATGCAATAGGTAGAAAGAAATAGTGAGATGTGTCTCATTTGTTCATATTCTAGCATGTGAAGATAAGGTCTGGATGATTCAACCATCGTGTAAAATTGCCCTACATCTTGTTATTCTGCACATAGATGAAGAGATTGTTATCTCTTCAGAATATAGAAGGGGCCAACAACAGAGAGGGACGAAAATACAAAAGAGGAAGTGAAGGGAATAATGTTTGTTGTATAGAACACCAATACATCATATAAGTACAAATACATATAATTATGGGCCCATAGCTATATCGACATAGTCGAGCGAGTTTAGTAACCATGATTTACACTTTTCTTAGTATGATGACCAAATTGAAACATGAAGACAACTACAATGGCCACACGTGCCTTTTACTCTTGAAAAAAACTAATATATAAGTGATAATCCACCTTTGAGAACATCTAAGAAATCTCGTACACAAAAAAGACAGGCACCGCGGCATGACGTACCTGCACTGCGTCGTGCTCGAGAGCCTCCGCATGCACCCGCCGGGGTGTCGATAGCCCAGCGCTACGTCCGCGCCGAGGACGCGGCCGAGGTCGCCGGCGTAGCGGCGGTTCCGCCCACCGGCCTGCGGGTCCCCTTCATGCTGGGGGACATCGGGAGGGACGGCAAGACGTGGAAGGGCCCCCACGAGTTCCGGCCGGAACGGTTCATGCCCGGAGGCGAGGCGGAGGACGTCGGCCTGTTGCCGGGGCCCAAGGAGATCAAGATGATGCCGTTCGGCGCGGGGCGGAGGTTCTGCCTCGGAATGGGCCTGGGGATGCTGCACGTTAAGCTCTTCCTGGCGGCGCTCGTCCGGGAGTTCGATTGGGCCCCGCCGGCGGGGGAAACCGTCGACCTGACGGAGTGGGACGGGTTCTTCAAGACGATGGGCAAAGCCGCTCCGGGCGACCATTACCTGCGTGACGATGTAGAGGATATACATATGTTGTATTTCATGTTTTCTTTTGTGGTGTTTGCGTGGTTTCATTTCTTGTTGTTTTACTACCTCCATGTTTCTTGAGACCCGAGGAAAGAAATTGGCATCTGTCGTCTGGTTTTTCCTTTATATGGAAGCTTTTACACCATATTTTTATAAATTCTGAACTTTCTAATAATTCGTGGTTAAGCAATTATTTGTGATAGCTACTCACTCCATTTCATTTCAAATTATAGGTTATTTTAAATTTCCTAAATTCATATATTTTACTATAAAGTATATATATTTAGATGCATAGGCCTTTTATATTTATTTGTGACCAGCAGGAAGGCCAGCACGTTTACGCGCACATCTCCAGCGTGGACAGGACCAGCTGGTCTAATGCCGGTAAAATCACTAGTCTAGAATTCTACTCCCTTCATCCCAAATTACTATTCGTTTTGATTTTCTAGTATATAACTTTTGGTAAGCACCTAAATATATATTATGTCTAGACATATACTAAAAGTTATGTATCTAGAAAAATCAAAACAAATAGTAATTTGGGACGACGGGAGTAAGATAGAACCACTGTAGTGTATTAAAAGGAGACAGTGCAACAATACCATTCCAGCACTCTTCAGAAGAGCAGAACACCAGATAATAATGAGCTTAAAGCACCGAGTAATAACGCACTCCATGGTCCTAGGAGATAGCCGGCCATGCCGAGTAAAATACAAGCTAAAGCATTGTTCTGATACAATCCAACTGACAATATACATCAAACACAAGTTGGATTGTTCGTACAATTAGCGCACATTTAGTCTTGAGACGTCATGCATCAAAGCAAAAGGTTAATTTCACAGAAACAACTGCCGCCAGCACAGAGGATTGCCATGGGCAGTCTTCAATCAAGTGTCCTGCCTGATCACATTGGAGACACACACTTTAGCGTGATGTATTTGAGCAATGAAGAGCCATAGAAGCCCTCTGCAGTCTCCCCTCCTACAGGCTGTTGCTGTCTGACTGCGAGACAAGATACTGTGCACCACCAATGTTCATGGCACACGCATATCTGGAATTCTGCACCCTCTGTTGGATTCGGGCTTCCAAAGCTGAGAAAACAGAGCCCGTGGAGGTGCGGGGCACCAAAGCTAAGCCTGGATTCTCCAGCAAAAGCTTGTTGATCACGCTCAGAAGGCGATGACTTTCAGTGGATGGACACACCTCGTCAGCCTTCACGATGGTGCACTTTGGAAGCTTTGTGTCACTGAATGCCTCTGGGTTCAACTTCACCTTGAATACACATTCACGAAACTGAACACGCTCTACGACATTGTCAAACTGGGCACGATCCTGCTTCTCATATTTCATTGTGTAGAGATCCTTTGCAGGTTGTTGGTCGTCTTACATGGGCTAAGGTGCCGCTACGTAAGGGTGGGGCAGGGGTTCGAGGGTTTTCTCGACCTGCGTGAGAAGGTCTTCTTAGCAAAATGCTCGGGGGGCTGTCTTACCCCCCTAGGTCAAGTTTTTTTTTTCTCTTACAAACGACCACAGCAAAGCTATGGTTAAATACAGAAAAGAGAAATCCAGAGGAGAAACACAAACAAGCAATTACAACTACCCAGCCGAAGTACAACAGTTTCACTCATCACTAGTCTGGATTTATTTCAGGTACTTCCAGAAAAAATACAGTTTACGACTAGCTGTGCAAAAAACTTATTTCACCAGTAAGGCAATGCTGAATTCAAAACTAGCAAGCATGGTATAATGTATACAGTTCCTCCTGCGCCGTCAAAAAACATGAATGATGGCTAGAAGCAATAAAACAATCCAAAGAAAAAGGTGTGTAGCAATATCTTTGGTTGCCAAAATTGCAGAGCTGCTGCTCTTTGTTCAACAGAGGAATAAGTACTTCAAAGATGGCACCCCAAGCTTTCATATCCTTGGATTCATGGCAATAACCAAGAGAAATATTCACTTCATCAGAATCAATAGAAAGAATGAGAGTATATATGCAAAGCCTGAAACAAAGTTGTCCTGCAATACCAACAAGATTTGTTGAAAAGATTTCAAATATTTTTTTCTCAAAAAAGTAGATGTGGTAGTAAGTTAAGTACGTGCAATACTGCGGTTCAAAATGGTAAACTGGACAAACTCATAATTCCCTGGTTCTCTGTAAATGCCACAAGGTGGGAAATTAATGTAGATGCTGCCCTCTGCGTGCGCGGATTACAGTGCAAAGGTAATCCTAGTCTTGAATGGTATCACAAATTTGTAAAACTGTTGGAACCTAGCTGTACGAACAGAAAACTAATCCACCAAACCCAAGATCAGAATGCCGGGTGTTATCAAAATAATCCACGGAATTTTGCAGACACCCTCGTCAGAGTGGCCAACTAACATAATGCGATGCGGAAAAAAAAGAAGGGCAAGGGAGGGATCCTTCACCTGCGGTTCCCTATGGTGTTGCAGTGGTACTGGAGGAGCCGGAGCACAGTGCCGCGGCGGAGCACCCCGATCGTGACGAGGTGCGCCAGGCCGGAGTCGAGCAGGCCCAGCAGAACGTGGACGCCGTCGGACAGCACCAGCCCGAACCGCGGCGTGGAGGTCGCGCTCCGCGGGAACCCGACCACCTGCAGCACCGGAGAACAGGGGAGCGGCAGCGTGTTTGAAATTTGAATATTTGAGGGGGAGAGGAGAAGAAGGGCGCTTGGGCGCGAAATGTACATGGGCCGTCACGATTTAGACCGGCCCAAACTGAGAAACTGGCAGGTTCTTGTTGGGCCGCTTCATCAATATAAAGTTATAAACCGATCCGTTTGGTTCAATTTGATGATGCCAAGGTTATGGGTGTCTTTAGCAAAAGCCAACCAAAGGAGATGATGGTTGCCTGAAAAGTAGTCGTCCTCTGCTTACATTACACAAAGTATGTGCAACGAAAAAAAAAAATTGGAGCCTTGTTCCTCGCTGAAGCTCGGTGGATATATCCGTGGAACATGGCAGTGAGGTCTAAGCATAAAAATTTACAAAACCAGGCCAAATGAATGGTAGTACAATACAGGAGGCCAGAAATCGTTTCTAGAAGTTGGTCAAAATTTTATCCTGTGATACACCGTCCGCAACAAGGGCTGTGGTGACTTCCTGTAAAGCAGAGGGCATTATAAGTATCATCATCGTGTCGATAAAAACAAGAACCTAAGCAGCTCATTTTGTTCAAAACAAGTTAAACAGAACACCTATTCAGGACATAGCATATTTATCTAATTGTTAAGGTGCAATAAAGATTTCCTAAAGAAATTCCAGAAAATGAAGCATAGTTCAGAATATGTGTTCAAACCGTACGAACAAACTTGCATAAGCATAGTTCAGATCAGTATCTCACATTGGTGAGGGCTTCAACTTAGACATGCAAAAAGGTAGACTCTAGCATCCTAGCTGAAATAAAATTCATTTTGAAGATGATTCAAGCAACTTTATCCAGGCAGTGCAACCATGACAAGTGGGTTGGAATGCATGCATATCAATGTAGCTGATCTGCCTGGCAGAATAGCATGCTTTGACCAGTGGCCCAGGTTTCAGTATCTGAACTCCAGATCAAGTTTGAAGTAGTGTCACATAAGCAGTGCGGAAAACTTCCAAAGAAAAACAAAATAATCCACTATTGTCCTGCCCATCCTACCTAACATACTGTAATTCTTCACAAGATACTAAATTACAATTACAACAACTCTTGAAAATAGTTAAAGTTTATTGAGACTACCAACAACCAGTGATGAGGATAGCCAACACTATAGAAAGTCCATAGCAACATTTGGTAGCTCTGGATAGAAGTGTGTGACCTCTGGCAGATCCAAAAAGGAATGTACCGTTCAAATAACTTTAGTAGGTCTAGGTCTGGGAATAAGAGGCAATTTCTAAAATATTGCAGTAAAGTGTATTCGTCTATAATTTGAGGCAGTAGTTGCGTGACTAGAAGCAAGTATTAAGCATAATTTTTCACAGGTTGCAGCATGTATAAACAGTAAGGTTATGTAAAGTGATCCTGAAACGGCAAATATGCGCACCTCTTGCATTTGCCTCTGTCCACATAGCACTGCTCCTGTAGAAGATGGGTTTACTATGTTCTTGGCTCTCAAGAAAGCATGCTGCAAAAGTAATGTCATTAGAAGGATGTTTGTATCAGCGAACCAGTAACAAGACAAAATAGTGGTGGAGCATTTCCTATATTACCTGTGCGTATCCACATTCACCTTTCCAACTATCATCTGGTTGTGATAGGACAGGAATTATTTTAAGTCCTGCTGACTCCCAATTCTTAAATCTATCCTGTCAGACAGAAAATTATATGTGCTTCTTGTGAGCTGAAGGCTCCTCTGGTGAATAGATGATTTGCTGACAGCACAATGAGGGGAAATTCACCAACCTGATACGCCATAGTTTTTAGACTTCTGGCACCATAATAAAGTCTCACGTCAGCTCTTTCATTGGCACCAAAACCAAACTCAACAAGTGAACGAATTGTGCTGCATCAAAATACACAGGATTAATTTGTGCAGGAATAGGATCCAATTAAAGGACAGAAAATTAGAGTAAATGCAGAATTTGATTGTCAGTGACAGTATGGATGAAAACTGAAATAGTACAATTCATGCTCCCAAAGCAATCGGATTGTCTTGAGGGACCTGACTGTAGCCAAGCTCCAATTGGTACTTGGTGGCTGAACACAAACAGTA
This sequence comes from Setaria italica, assembly GCF_000263155.2. NCBI lineage: Eukaryota > Viridiplantae > Streptophyta > Magnoliopsida > Poales > Poaceae > Setaria > Setaria italica. The sequence continues at coordinate 23,867,702 of NC_028450.1, read as the reverse complement.
GATGTGGTAGCAGGGTTGTTGCCGCCTGCACCAGGTATAGGAGTACAGAACATGGCAAGCTCTAAAGCTGTTAGCAACCACGTAGGATGCATTGGTAGTTTGGTAGTCCTGGTAGCCAGCATTTGGAAGGAAGTTGGTGCCAGGAGAAAGCCAGAAAGGGGATAGCGCTGTAGCCAATGGATGGGGAGTAAAAGGTCTAGCTAACAAAGCATCTAAAGGGGCATATCTACCCAAGCCACCCAACCTACTAAATAAAAACATCAAACCAAAGTGATTCTTTGTTGTCTAGGTTCAGCCCTCTCTAAGAGAACTATAAGCAAGGCCTATCTTGATACAGGTAGCTTTGCTTGATGTGTTATTTGAATAAAGATTGAATTATTAATACACTGATGTGGCATACATGCTACTCACAAATTGATATGCACTGATGTTGTCACAAATTTGATCCAGAAAGGACAAGCACATATTCTCCTTAAAAGAAGAAAAGGGCAAGGAGAATACTTTGCGGTCACCCAGCAGTAATGTTTTGCTAACTGTTTTCAATTAATCAACAAAAACAACAATCTTGTGTCTCAACATGAGGAAATGACAGTTACAGGTACGTGTCCACGAACACTGATTGTGAAAAGCATGCCTTTGATGATGTGATGTAATTCTGACTATATAGGATGGCTAGTATTTTCACATACTACTGATCCAATGTAATTCTGACTATATAGAATGGCTAGTATTTTCACATACTACTGATCCAATGGCTATCTACTTAATGATGATGATAAAAGATGTGCCTTTGATGCGCCAATTCGACTGTTTTCCATAACAATTTCAAACACATGGGGGTATTACTCTGTTTTAATCTCTCTAATTTTAGCCTGAGTTTGGCCTCAATTGCTCTTTGGTTCATACTCTGCTGACAATCAGATTATATTTGTTTGATACTGCTCGGGTGAACAAAGGCCGAACAAAAGCAACTACTATCATTTGGAATTATAAAGGCTACAGGAGCAGCAGAATGAACGTTGACTAGAGAAGCAAGAAATTACCTGATCCCCGTCCCGGCAGCGAAGATGAGCACGGTCTGCGCGGCGTCCGCCGGCGTTATCCTCTCGAGTGGGAACCCCTTCCCCATGACTGCGCCGAGCTCCACCACTTCCCCGTCGCGGAGCCCACACAGGCGCTCCGCGGTGGTCCCCGGCACGGACTTGACGAGGAACTCGAACCGCGCCCCGGCGCCTGGCGGCGAGGCGACGGCCATGAACGCCGGCTTGAGCTCCTCCCCGCCGCCGGAGGGCACGCGGATTTGGAGGTACTGCCCCGGCGAGGTGTAGGACTCCGCGAGGTCGGCGGCGTCGGAGAGGTCGACGGCGACGTGGAAGATGGAGCCGTCGGCGGTGGCCGCGCCGACCGCGGAGACGGGCGCGGGCGTCCAGACGGCCGCGTCCTGCTTGACGGCGTGGACGGCGGTGGTGAGCGGGCGGCGGAAGCGACGGCGTAGGATGGGGAGCGAGGAGGCCGTGGAGCAGGAGGAGGGGGAGGGGTGGAGGTGGAGCGCGAGGCGGGGAGGCCGCGGTGGCGCGGAGATGGCGGCCGCGGCGGCCATTGTGGTCGGTCAACCTGGGGGGGGTTGAAGCCGGGGGACGGGGGGATGCGCCGCGCGGCGCCGGCCGAGAAAGCTGGAGGAAACGGATGACCGAGGAGGAGGGATGTGTGGGTCAGTTGGTTGGGTGATGCTGCCAGCCTGCCAGAGAGGTGAACGGGCTCACGCACGGCCGGCCCACGCTCCATGGCAATCACAATTTCTTTCACAAGAATTTCACAAGGTGACAATTCGTCATCCACTAGAGACTGCATCACCACCAGAAATGCTGCCTGCATCACTTTTTATTTTCCTTTTTCTTTTGTATAAGAACCCAACATGGAAATTATTTCAGTGTGGTAAGCTTTCTGATTATATGACCCAACCGAACACGCCAACAGCTGTATGGACATATTATTACAATATAGGATGATCCAAGCTAAAAGCGCCTAATCTGAACAGAACAGAAAATGCATCCCAAATTTCCAATGAGAACAGCAGCATCAGTTAAGCACAGCTGGAGGTCCTCTTCCAGTCTTCCTTCACTTATCGCTCTCATCAGAGCTGGATTCCGTATCAGACCCAGAATCAGAACTAGAACCTGAGTCAGACTGCCAGAGGCTTTCCAAACCCCAGAAGATGTTGGTTTCTGCTGCTCCAAGCTCTCCAAGTGCTCCCTCAGGTTCTATATGATGCCCCCAAGACCGATTCTCGTGAAGAAATGCATGGCGAACCTCATGTTCTTTGGATGATCCTTTGGGAAGATCGAGTCCAGGGAACCTTGCAGCCCAGGATCGTTCAGCCTCTCATTTAGCTGGCGGATGCCAAGACGCTTTGAGAGTTCCTGAAACAGAATCATTACAAATATTCGATGGGATGATGTCGTGCCTTTGTCTGCCAACTGGATACACGCCAAGACATGCCAAGGGAGTGTATCCGTCTCCAGCAAATGCGCGAAAAACTTGGCAACAATAATCATCTTGTGTGTTGGAAAATGATGAATATTTGAGTATTCCTGCACAAAACATTTCTCGAAGTTCTCTTGGTATGCTTTTCTCATCATGCAATACCTCTGTGCTAACAGCCCGAAAAACCGGAGGTAGGTAATCTCTTGACTGCAACACTCAATGATCATGCTACATAGCTCCATCTCTTGGCCAGGCTTGAGGTCTAATTTCATGAGACCGGCTTCTTCAAAACGAACACCAGACATAATAGTCAAATGTATCATCCTTCTATTAAAAAAATTGGTCCATATCTCCTCCATCTGTTCTTCAAAAGATTCTGCATTTTCAGAAGATTCTGATCCCCAGATGCTTCTCTTACGGTTCTCATTTTCAGAAGATTCTGATCCCCCGATGCTTCTCTTACTGTTCTCATAGCCATTCTCATCTTCAGGGAAATTTGGGTATGCCCTGAAAACATTTAAATTGGTCTCAGGGTCTAGCTCACCTTCAAGGGATATCTCATGAGTAAATTGGTCCCTCTGCTCTACAAGGACCAACTCTGGACGGATGGCTAGGAATCTCTCTAACTAAAAAAGGCCTTCGATCAGGAACTGCACACGCTTGTCTATTTCTCCTCCATCAAGTATGCTTCGAAATCTTTCAAAAATAGCATAAGCCATTGTGGAGACAAGACCTGCAGCATCGCCCCACATTCCCTAACGAACCCCACTGCTACCTCAACACTGCCTTCAGTTGGATTCTGAAGAAACATTGTCACAAGCTGCAGGGCCAGAAGCTCATGTGCCACCGCCTGATTGACCAAGTGTGCAATGAACTTGGTTTCTGCAAGCAATTGGGGCTTGTTGTTTTGCTCGTATGCGCCCTTGAGCTGGAGCATAACACGGACAAGAAGCAAGCGTCCAATCTCCGGGAACTTGGTATTCACAGCTGCAACAAGAGCAGCAAACACATCTGTGAACTCAGGTGAGGCCATCTGTGACTTGATGCACGAATCGCAGAAGAGCCCCCGCCCACGAACCAGTTTCTCGGCAAAGAGCTCCGGCAGAATGTCCTTGATGCTGGCCACATTCACATTGTTAACCAACCCATTGATGCTCTTCTTGAGAGCATCCCAGTTGAGGTGCTCGTCATGGTCGTCTTTTCTGCAGCGGCGGCGGTTAGCCTCGGCGTCGGACGAGCGGGAGGAGCATGCGCGGATCTTGAATCGGCGAGGGGAGTCGTCGTCGTCGTCGTCGTGGCGGCGCACCGGGGACGCGACGTGGGAGTCCGCCATCGCGGGAGAGATTTGTGGTGGCTTATGACGTCACAACTTTTTTTAAAGTAAGATCCCCATGGAACGGCGCGATTATCCGTTCATATCATACCGTACGTGGACTCGTGGAGCAGAGTGTTTCACGGATGGGATCCACAGATTTGGGGAAAAATCAGTTTCTCTATAACCGCTACAGGATCTTACAGTATACAAGAATTTGGTTCTATGATTTAATCTAAACTGGTCTTTTTCTGAAATTAGGCTAACCAAGTTTGTCTATAAAAGCATTTGGGTCTGTATTTGATTGCTCAGCCAAGTGTTTGGAGGTTCACTGAAACATTAGGCCTTTATTTGGTTTGTTGTTCTGGGCCGAGTATGATGCTAAACTAGCTAGATTATAAAAGTGATGTTACCGAACTGCCTCCGTATAATAAGGAGCTGTAAAAACTCTAGCAGTAACTCACATCCTCTTCTCCTAAGACGTAGTCATATAGTATACGCGTGGAGAAGATGGAGGAACGACTTTCCTACTATTTGGTACACTACTTGGATGTGTATTGGTTGACTAATGAATCATGTAGTTCTTTTGAATGGCTTCGAGGATTTGATTATTATCCGTGGATGATAAAGGGAGGAGTAAGAGGAGGAGGAGGAGGAGAAAGAGTGAAGAGAGGAAGAAAGGGGAGATGAGCCCTCTACCTCAAGTCCCTGGCTCTGCCAGAGTTTGTTTGTTGAATATGTTAGTTGTAATGTTGACGAGCAAATCTCTACCTCTAATGTTGTCATGCATGAACGAATTGACTTGTTGTAGGATATCTCTGCCATTTCTCTCTTCGAACTGGGATGGTTTGGTCAGATAAAGGATGCTCCGGCACAAGTGTGGTAAGTATGTTGAACAAGTGTTTGGGGGCGGCAAGTACACAGGTAGAATGTTTATGGGCTACCGTCTAAAGGTATGAATGGAGTCACATTATTTCAGCTCAACATGTGAACAATGATGTTGATAACTTGGCATGTGCCTATGTCCATTGCTTGTTGCAGGAACTTGTTGAAGTGGATGCATGATGAATGGCTGGGGTAGAATGGAGGCAGGAATGAAGGGACTTTGGAAAGTGTTGTGCAAGCACAAGAGAGCGGAAGAACGAGCACTGATGGACCTCCACTATGCCATTATGCTAAAAAAAAAATGATTTACTGACTACCCAGGAAGAGGAGGAGGTGAAGAATACCAAAGCCACAGCCAGGTCAGTCTACACCATCTATTAAAGTAAGACCATGGGTGTCAATTATTCTAGAACTAGGTTGCCGTAGGTTCAAGCCTTCAAATATATGGGTTCCATTTGTAACTGTTTCGGATATGATTCTGGTTGGAACAGAAGTAGCCTGAGTAGCCTGAAGCTATCTCACAAAAGCACAAAGCAGGGCGGAGCCAGGGCTAATTGTCGTTGTCAGCTGACAACGGCGAGTTGCTGCAAAATCAGTGAAGAATCACTGTTGCATGCTGCTGTTCCATTAAGCTGACACCGGTATCTAGTGTAGAACTGACACCGGTGGCTCCGCCGGCTAGCTCCGCCCCTAGCACGAAGTGTGGTTTTCAATAAACATAGGCAAACTAGTTTGCGTAGTGTAGTTACAGTTTCGAAAATTGTAGTTTGTGATAATTTAGACCACTTTAGCTAAACAAATCACAGGTCGATGCACAATGCAACACGTGTGGTTGACCTCACACATGACCTCCTCCTCCTCGTCACCGTTGACATATTTCTCCTCTAGCTCGCCGTTGACCTGGTCCCTGCGCAGAAATCGCCCATCACCGTCGGAGGTGGAGCACCTCTTCCCACAACGGAGTTGCTGCACGCGCTCCACTTGAGTACAGTGTATCCACTACTCTGCACACCTTGTGTTTGTGCATATGGATTATTTTGTTTTTTGAGGGCAGTATATATTGATTATACAGTCAACTCAATTATGCAAAAATAATCGTGTCCCTGTTGTACACTGCATGACTTTGAATTATGCATGTCTTCGTTCAAACTTCAAGTACACCATATGTTGCATCAAAATTCAAAATGCCACAAACCCAACAGATGCAGCATGAATTCAAAAACTTACAGACCGAAAAGATGCAGTTCAAAATTTCAAACATGGTCGGCTGTAAAGGCAACTACATGACACATATAGGATGGTTTCCACTCATACAGAGATGATACTTGGATAAGATTTTGCAGGGATGGCGTTCGGGTGGAGTGGCAACTGGAGATGACCGGCTAGTGTGGCTGAATCTGAGTTGAGCGTTGTGATGTCGTGCGGCTCGTGTCGATATCCCAATCCGACCAGCCAGAGTTGTTGCAGATCGTGTCGATGTTCCAATCCGACCGATAGTTGAGTTGAGTTGAGCATGTGTTGATATCCCAATCCAACCTGCTCGTGTCGTTTTTTCTTCCATTTGTTGTATTGCCCAATCTGAACTTCATCTTCTTTTTATTCTTTTTAATATAATCAGCAGCTCTCCTGACTGATTCGTTTCAAAAAAAATTGCTCGAATAAGATATCGGAAAGGAAAGGATTCCTTTTGGATAAATGGTAATGTAAACTAATTACATTGGGTAAAATTTGTAATGATGAACCTATCGGTAGATATACACAATTACGGAACCGGTATACATGTTGTTCGGATGAAATTTTCCTACAATGGACCACCTCCATTTCTTATTTGAGATGGCATGGTTTCCCTAACCTTTGATCAGACCAACAGGGGCCTTATGCACATGAAATTAATTATTGAGAGAACAAAATCCTAAACAGGGATCATATCATGACCGGAATGAATATTTGGAGGACTCCACTAGGGTCGCCACGACCTCTGGGAGCAATCTAAGATGCTGATGTCTCGGCATCTCCATTGTCAGAATTCGATGAGCCACCGCCATTTGCCATCTCAGTATCACCATCACTCTGTCCCATGAACAAGTCCGCCTTGCTACGCCTTAGCAACCCAACCTTCTTTTGTTCTAGAGTAAGATAAATGAACATGCTATGAGCAACATTTATAAGCCATAAAGGGGTAAACATGTAAAGGAATTCAAATTTTGGGTCATACTTTTGCTGGTTATTGTGTTGCGAGTTACAGCTAAGAAGTCCTCCCAGGTGTACTTCCGCAGTTCTTGCTTCTCTTCCTCGGAAAGCTCAAAGTTTGGCTCCCTTCCACACATAAAAGCAGCCCTGCACGTAGAATAGAATTCTGAGTTCATCAAATTTTGATGATTCATGGTAATTGGTGAACCATTAGATATGCTACAAATCAGGCATCCACATTGGATCAAACATCAAAGAACATCATTTGATACAAGGCCATGTGCCATATTGTACATACCCCTAGAACCAAAATTAAGAATCAGAACAAGTAAACAACAGATGGGAAGATTTACTTTAATCTCAGCCTATGAGACAGCATAACAAAGAATACCATCAAATAAACAAAACTGAGTGGCACAATAAGAATTGGTAGGCTTGGTTAGAAGCCAAATCACTGAACAAAAAAACTCGGACATACTGACTTGTTGAAGCTTGTTTTAACTAGGGAATAAGAAGAGCTAACTTTACAGGTGAAAAAGATAGATTTTTATACATACAAGTTTTTTCACAGTGCCTCAGATAACTATTATGGAACATGAGCCTCTGGCTGCAAAATCATGTAGCAGCCTAGGTGGTCTGCAGACCTTATATATAAACCGTTTACTAAAATGTGCTTCTGTGGCCAAAAAAGAGTACAGGGCAACAAAAGGTGAAACAAATCATGCAAACAGTGTAGTTTCAGGAAACACTACTGAAACAAGCTTGCTCTTGTGCATATTTAAACTATAGTGAACGCAATCATATCGGTAATGTTTGTATGTCATGAACTAACTGGAGCTAACACTGAATGTTGGAACGATAGACATCTGGACACTCATGAACTTAAGTATTAACACATAACACTTCTGATAATCCTATTAAAAGCTATGCAACATATACTATGCCAGCAGAGTAACTCATTGCTCTGAACACCAGCTGGACATATATCGGATCTTCGATATTCTATGGGCAGCTTGTATTGTAAAAGGTAAGAAGCTACCTAAGAATAGTAAGATGGAAATCTTATGGTCAAGCATAAGTGTGCAGTTAAGTGAAGACCATCTAATACCTATCATAAAGCCGAGCTGCTTCATCCTGTGTCCCAACAGTACCCAAATGAATCTGTTTCTTGTCAACTTTTATGGCAGCCTGCCATTTCATATTTTTGAAATAAACCCCCCTCATAATGCATGGCTCTTGATCCACATACTGCTTTCTTCTATGTCGTTTTCTGCGCTTGATTTCCTTGCCTGAGTGATAGGAAAGAAAATGCAATGTTCTGATCAGCTATATATTATAAATTGTCATATCCAACTCAGCTGATAAAGGCTAAGAAACACCAAAGAAAAGGAACAGGGAGTCCTCTAGGGAAAAGCTAGAGGCCCTAATGAAATATCTCCTAGACAGCTATATAAGAAAATTTTGTCACAAAAACACTCTCTATTGCAAACTATCTCCGAGGAAACTTGAGTATGACAATGAAAAAAAACACAAGTTCTTTATAAGATTTCCAATGCAGAATTCTAAAATATCATCTTCCATGTAAGAAGTATCACAACCACAAGTAACATGAGCTTTTATGTGGAGAAACCAATGCAAATAATACAGAATAAGAATGAAGTACGAACCTGGATAGTACTGTGTTTTCTCTTCCTTCGAATCATCAGAACCATTTGAGGATTTTGTGAGCACATCAGAAGTCTTGTTTTGTGACAAAAAGGTAAAATTCATTAGAAAAAAAATCATATTTGTCATTGTAACTGACAATTTTTTTAGTAATGCTAGAAGTAGAATGCAGGTACTATGGAATGTCACTCGAAAACTCATCAGGCTATCTAAAGGAGAAAAGAAGGATACACAAGCAGGTAATATAGAACACAAACTAGTATATTTTTCTATTTCATTATCTAAAAGATATTTTAGTTTGTGCACATGTGCACCAATATACTACTGTGCACTGATACTTCCTCAACATACAAAAAGTAATTATACATACCGGGGGCAGTGGGTGTACACTGAATGTCTTCACATTGGAATGTACAACTTCCACAGGTTTTTCATTCTCAATGGGCTTAGGAAGATCAACGGGCAATGAGTCTTTCCCTGAAACAAAAGCTAAACTCATGTGATTATCCAAAATATGTAGCCATACTGCTTTATTGACATAGATATGCAGATGATCCTGAAAAGGGCTTACTTTCATTCACTTCAAAGTTTCTATCCTACTTAGGTTCTAATTTAGAGAAAGGGAGTACTGATACAATCAAATACATGAAATTTGTGATTTCCCAACAGTACTTTGGGCTGCTACTTTGATTAGTGATCAGACCAACTACAATAGTAAAAGTCATGTAGCTTCCATCAGTAACTTATTAGCACACATGTAGTTATAAGGATTTAGCACTGGGTTCATCCTTTTTTTATATTGGATTGGAATTCATATAGATGTCTATTCCGAGAACATTTGTTGTATAAGTGTATCCACATATATGATAGTTCAAACATAATCTATTCTGGCAAAACTTCATTTAGAGTTAATTGCTGCTTGACCATATACAATAAGTCATAGCTGGATTTCAGAACAATTAATATGGCCACTGTTGAAAAGACCAATGTTTACACATCATAAGGAAAAGTCATTTATTACTTATTTGAATGAAAGGCGGTATCTGAAGCTCCAAAAGAACAGACGAAGGATTACCAAAACAGTGATTAAAGTACCAATTCTGGTACTGCCGACAATTAACTTACAACCAAATTTCCCACTCACAGAAACCCATGCCCTCCTAAGTTCCCATGGCCCTCAGTCCCTCATTTCTAAATAGTCAAACAACTACCTAATTCGACTAAGCACTATGTGAGAAATGGGAAGTAGTGAATATTTCAGACAGAAATTAGACAGCACGAACAACAAACTCTTATAAATCAGAATGCATACAGCAAGATTTATTTATTCCATATAGAAAGATATGGCTGAATAATAAAGTATATAAAATTTCTATTTTGGAGAGCAGACCGTAATCACATTGATAAGTATAAATGACAGATATGATATGCCACATCATACACAGAAAAAAGACATTTGTGTTTTCTTAACATAAATCCTCTGAGCAATTATTACATCACGGCAAGATGTTTCAAGGTACTGAAATGAGTTCCTCTTACCAGAACAAAGCCCCAATAGTCGACGTCGCCTCAAGCTAACCATACTTGAAATGCCACCTGCAGCAGAGTCAGAAATATGAAAAAATAAATAAACAAATTGTAAAATTCATACTAAAATTAGAATAAGAAAAAAAACCATGAAAATACTCTGGGGTTTTCGATGGTGCTAACCATTACATATGGGCTACAGCACACACTAACAACACAAGTATACGTGTAATCCGTGTTTAATATCACCAGCATTGTTCAAAGAAGCACACAATGGTGTTTGACTACTAGGTCTCACAATGATAGCCTGCTTAATCGTTACATGAAACATAGCGTATAACCCAATTTCCATTTAAATGAAAATATATAAGGAAAACGGACAAAAAAAATGCAACATACAGGCCATAATAACGTGCACGTGTATAAAATGCAACATACAGGCCATAATAGCGTGCACGTGTATACCGTGTATACTTGTCAGCTTCTTAAATTACGTTCCCTGGAAGGAGAGACTACATGAAAGCTTCAACTAGTGCACATGTGGTTACGAAAAGGAAGAATAAAGCACCATTTTTCTTGACAAAATCCAGGTACTAAAATATACAAAGAGTACAATCACAAAGAAAACAAATTTATTTACTACTTGCATAGTATGATAACCACCACCAGGTTGCTGACCATAGCCGCTTAGGCTTTGGTGTCCCTAGGTCAGGTCTCTGGTGCTCTGTGGCGCGCATGTGATCCTTTTCTGTTTGGGGTGTGTGGGTGTGGTTTTGGTACTCGGGTTGGGTCTTTTCTGTATCCGTTGTACTCTTTTTTCTACCTAAATGAAATGACACGCACCTCTCCTGCATCGTTTGAGGAAAAAAAAGAATGATAACCACAGGTAAAGTTCCAACTCATTTATCCAATTCAATGTATTGCACAATTCATCGCATCATCATTCCACTATCTCAACTGATCTTTGAATCACCTTGAACAAATAGGATACACGATCACTAAAAATATCCAGGACCTAATCCTAAAATCCATACTATTGGTATAGGAGACATATAATCCATCAAGTCAAGTGGGTCATCTGCAACCCTTGAGCATAAAAACCTCGTAGCCACAGTAACCAACATACTGAAAGGAACCCCACAGACCCAGAAGACAATTGGTGAGAACAGACCAATTTTCCAACACAACATCCTATTGCAATGCATTTCTGACAAAGTCCCGTTCCTATCACGTGGGGGCACTAGTCAGATTAAGCAAAGCTGATGGGAGAGCAACTGAAATGCAGTAACCTCCATCGAATAAATAGCTGCCTAAAAATAGAAGCAAGAATTATGGCAGTGTACTTGTCAGCACTTCCAGTTACCAGAAGTGAGCAGGCACAGTCCAGGGCCTACAGAATCCTGCTATACATCCCAGAGTTAAGTCCTGCAGACAGGGGTTTCCCTTTCAACAGTAAATTGTACCCAAGAAAACCCAGGTCAGCGCATATCACTTCATCCTGCAATGGGAGTCGAGACGCTCATATGGCTACAGAGAATTACATAGTCTACAATCATCGGACACCAATCCAAGAACTTCCCCTAAGACCGATTTTTAGGCGTAATTTCTCATCATAACAACCAGCATATTATATGATTGTTACGGCCACCATCATCGACCTAACGAAAAAAGAACATGAATCAATCACAAACACAGGCAGAGTGGGTGGCGAGACGCCTCGCCCAACCACCCCCTTAGCCACCCAACCCTCGCCACCCCGACGAACCAACCAAGCAATCCAAAGAACCCCTCGATAAGGCGAGAATTCCGGCGCAAGCCCGTCCCCAACCACCGCCACCTTCCAATCAATCCGCCGCAAGGCGCAACGCGAACGCAAAAACACAAGACGCAGCGCAAAAGCAACCGCCGCCACGACAAAGGGCCGCGCGGAATTCAAAGAACGGCGGGAACACCGTCGGGCCGGCCGGAATTCTGGCGCCGCGAGGACGCGCGCCGGCCTGCCGGCCGGAGAGGAATCGGTCATCAATGCGGCGGCGACGTCCAAGAGGCACGCAAAGGCGTAGATGGCAGCGAGAAAAGCACGTACCGGGCGGGGCGTGCCGGCGGCGGCGGGTGGAGCGCGGCCGCTGTGCGGAGCGGGCGCGAGACGGCAGGGGAGGAGGAGAGGAGGGGGTGGGGGAGGAAAAGAAGTTGGTAGGAGAAGAAGTTGGCGAGGGATACAAAGAGGGTGGCTCACATCTACCACCTTTGTTTCTCTCTCTAGCCCCCTCCCTATCTCTCTCCTCCCTCTCTGCGACGACGAGGCGAGACGACTCGACTCTTATCCCTCTCTCGCTCTACTGCCGCCTCCCCTGCTCTGCTCGGGGGCTGGTTTCTCTCTCTACATCTCCTCCCGTTAATTACTCGGAGATTTCCTTCCATCCATTGCGTTTCTTTATTTGTTTTTTGTTTTTTTATTTTTTGTGATGAAGGGCATCGATGACGTCTCGCCGTAGCGGGGCGGCCTCGTCCCGGCTTGGCTGCTGGTGGCGCGGGGGTGTGGTGGGGATTGACGGGTTTGCCCCTGCGGCCGGGAGGACTCGCTCGGTATACACCCGTGGACTTTTCAAGGTCAAGGGAGACGCTGACAGGGATCTATGCGTAAATATTGAAATGTGTGATGTCCTCCTCAGAAAATTGCACATGTTGCCAACTGGTGCGCTGCGAGGTACCTAAAATGCAAAGTACTCAAATTTGAGGGTACATCATACGACTTTTATAGTGCAAAACAGGTCAATTTTAGTAGTTTTCTAATATATTTTGGTATGAGATCAAATTCTTGCGGGTACCTCCTGACAAACAATGTAGCACACTATCTGATACGAGGCACTACTTGACGGGCACCTGTCGCAAAAACGAGCTAACAAATTCCTTCTAGCACCTTATTTATTGATTTGTCGTCTTGTTACTTTTTCTTCTTTGTTCCTATCTTCACTACCTTCAGCAATGATAAAGGTGGCCGCAGCCAGTCAGCATCCTTTTTGCTGCACCACTGACAATCAATGTAATGCGTCATCCGATACGAGCCACTACTTGGCGGGCGCGTGTCGCAAAGATGAGCTAACAAAATTCCCCTACCGGTTTATTCGTTTATTTGTCATCTTCCTACTTTTTCTTCCTTCCTTTCTTCACTACCTTCAGCAATGATAAAAGGTGGCCGTAGCCAACCAGCATCCCTTGCCACACCACTAACAAACAACATAATGCGACATCTGATACAAGCCACTGCTTGGCGGGCACGTGTCGCAAAGATGAGCTAATAAAACCCTCCGTCGCCCCGTTCATTTATTTGTCGTCTTCTTACTTTTTCCGTCTTCCTTCCTTTATTAACTACCTTCAACAATAATAAAGGTGGCCGTGCCCAACAAGCATCTCTTGTTGTGCCCAACGACGATGTCATTAACAGCATGGCCATCTACCTTATTCCCATTGGTGAGTTTTACTGCCTATAGCAAGCTGCGCTCTCGGCACTATATTGTGATGTCCATCTTCTGACGTCACTTCACCATGTCATTTCCTAACTAGTATCCCCTACACTTCTCTTACTAACTTCCTCTGCATCCCCTATCTCTATCCCAATCGGTCCACCGCTGTTGCGATCTAATGCCCCACCTTCAAAGCATCCCTTTTAAGCCCACCTCATCCAATTTGGATTCCACCTCTATCCAAACCCAGCCCCTAGCCACCATTTGTTGGCATGCATATTAGCTTCTTAGAAACTCATCCTCCTAAATAGAGGGTCAATACCTACATCTTCTCTTATTCTGAGGAGCGGGTGTCTAATCATTAGCGACCAAGTCAACTTGGCATTTCCTAGTTGATATCCTATGATGTAGGGGTTGTTTTGTGCTCTTGTTGTGCTACTAAGGCACACAAACTATGAGTTGTAACTTGTTAGCGACAAAATTGGTTGTAACCTTGAAACATCGATCCTTGCGACAACACTCAACCCGTACTTCTTGAGTTTTATCGCGTGTGTAACCAAACACTATGAATGGATTTCAGGAAAAAAATGTGAATGCCCCGCATTAAAACCTAGTGAAAGGTACTCAAAAGAGAAATTTCTACCCGGTGCCACATAATTGGTTAGATTCTCCATTGACCCAAAATTCTTAAATTATGCTGAAACTGCAATGGTTAATTACAATTGGTGATTTTTATATGAAGCGGTATCATACAATGCATCCATGGGCACTAATTTCTCTTGTTATTGAGAAAATGTATCATGCACAATCCTTATATTCCTATTTGGGCATAATTATTGCATGTTTATTTGTCCCATATCTCTGGGTTGTGATTTTGTAACAAATTTATCCAAAACCTGCAAAATTACAGAAGATAAGTTTTGGGGGAAATTTTATAGATATGCCACTTTCCTCAGTTGCTTAATAACATTCTCAAAACTTTTAGAATAACGTTTTTTCGAAGTTTCTAGAGACCATCATTCTAAGCTGACTCAAATTCCTCTCTACCCCATTCTAGCACTTTTGTAATTCTTCTTTACTTTGTAGTATCTTAGAAAATTTTCCCTTGATTTTTCTGAATTCCTCATTTTCAAACAACGATGACTTTACAATGATGGCAAAGAAATATGCACCATTAGAAAGTTGAGGAAATAAGGGGTTGAGACTTTTGATGACACTTGACACATACGTATCACAAAGACCGTATTAAAATCATGTAGTTAAAATTGTGATCCAATTCTAACCCCTCTTATACTCCGCAGTTCTACTCAGCTTGCTCTAGTGACACGCTTCTTGCAAATTTTTGACAGCTCCTCTTTCAGGATAGCACATCCACAGCTAGCGATGACCACTACTCGGCTACTCCTACCAAGGTAAACGTTAGAGTTACACCAGGAGTGGACAAAGAATGTCATGATTATGACCCTCAATTTCACCTTCTCTTGATTCTCGGTGCCTTTCATGTGCTGTAACTCTATATAATCTATCCTCAAAGCCCAAAATGTGGATTTTATTTATTTTGGTGTGGGTGTAACCGTGTATGGCTAATTGCCATATCAATCATTTTAGGTTACTTCCATCTTTAAAAAGGAATTCATTCTGTGATTCAAAATTTGTCCACTTTTAGTTTCTGCATGTGCAACCGTGTACGGCTAATTGTAATTGATATCCTATTTAGTTTTGCATGTGCATGCAGCGGTCAAGCGCTAGATATGGCTAATAAATAGCATGAGCACGAGAATTTTGCTAAGTTATTTGAGTTTTTCTAGAGTGACTTTGTTTTAGGAAAGGATCGTATGGCTGCATGCACTAATTATTATGCTGTATCCTTGGCCGTCGCAAGAGAAATAGCAAGTTCAATAATAGAGAAGAATTAACATGTAAATAAGACTGCGGTTAATTTTTTTTTGTACATCTTCTTGTGTATTGCCTTTTCTGCCTCATCATTTCCCTGAATTCTATCTCTTTTTTTTCTGCTTTTGGAACAGCAAACAAACACATCGATACCTACTGTACATACACTTTGTTCACATAAGTATCCCTTGCTGTAGTGTGTTTCTGTGGAACCGGCCATTCCTACAATTTTTTTTCTCGCTAGCTGCGTTTCTTTCTCCTGCACATCTTCTGGCTAGCCCAAACGGCCAAACCACTACTGCTGCCTATTTAGTTGTAGCGATGGAGAGTTTAGTTAGAGAAACAGGCAGCCGGAACGATGATGATACGTGTGGACACACACGTGCGGCGCCGATGGATCGGACAGGAGTATAGAACTCGAGACCGGCGCTGTCAGAGAAGAACGAAGCAGGGAGCAAGCCAAGGAAGGACGACGGCATATGGCACGTGTGACGTGTGTAGAGGGGTAGAATGGTCACTGAGTCTATCGCTGGATGTTACGGATGGCCGGACGCCGCCGAGCAGGGTGGGGCTTCCGTTGGCAACGTCCGACGAAGACGCCGACAGCGTCGTCCGCTCCCCGCGCTTGCTTTCACCGAGCAGGGGGCGTGGTGCCTCCACAATTAAAAGAGAGAAAACACATAACGAACACGATGTTTTTTTGTGTGATGATGTGTCACTTTATTTCCCCCCCCCCCCCCCCGGAGAATCCAGACGTGCCAAGTACTAAATCTTGTTCACGCTCCCACTGTTTTTAGCACGAGTGTGTGCCCTTGTCGAGTTACTGCCATCCGCACATTGTTTTTCCCCCCCTTTTCATGGGGCTTTACGTCGTGACCTGAAGAACGCGAGCAGCAGCAGCGGCGAGATAGCGATGAACTATTGTTACTCCAGCCTAAAATAGATTTCACAATATTTTCATGGTAATAAGGCCGGATTTGTTGTGGGCTCTTGTGGTGATATACCACGGCCTCCTTTGGCAAGACTTTTGTTACGGCGTCATGTGCGGCTTCAGGGAAGCTGTACCTAACGCATGTGTAAAAAAACGGCTCCTCATGCGAAGCTAAGGAGAAGCCGTTTTGTGATTTGTACTGCAGCGGTGGAGCTTAAAATACTGGCTCCCCGCGGCTCCCTCCCAGCTCCCCACCTTTGGTACGAAATTACCCTAGAGTTGTCATAATTACGGCAAAATTGCCACCGCATACCCCAAAAAGATTAACACTTCTTTTTCTTCATCGATACCTTTTTCTCATTTCATATAAAATCAGATTATAAATTGATAAAAAAATAAAAACTCATATCTTAAATAAGTCAGATTACAATTTATTGAAAAATATAAAACTCACATGCATATCATGTTAAATAGTCATGGGCATATTGGACATTTAATCTCCCACATCCACTTCTTAAAATATTGGAGAAGTCATTTTACCAAACGCTTTTCTCAGCTTCAGCTCTACTAGAAAAGCCGCTCCACCAGAGAAGCTACAGCTGGAGCCGTTTTCAGCCATATCCACAGCCCTGCCAAACGAGCCCTATATATTGCAGCAGTAGTCCATCATAAGAAAAAAATACTCCATCCATCCTAAATCACTATTCATTTTGGATTTTCTACCATTTGATATGCATCTAGATATGTACTATATCTATATACATATTAAAACTTATGTACGTAGAATAGTCAAAACGAACCGTAGGATGAAAAAATTAATCATAAAATTTTTGAATCCATGATCATGTCCTGGACATGAAGTAAGTCGGACTGCAATGAAGCCAGACGTATTATTATACTTAATGTTGCCGTGCGGCTTTGTAATTCACACAAGCTTTTGAATTTTGATTTGTCAGATATAGCTGAACCCTTTCATGATCATTATTACGAGGAGCAGTGGATTAGGGGGTGTTTGGTTCCTTGAGCTAAAGTTTAGTTCGTGTCACATCGAATATTCGGAGACTAATTAGTAGGACTAAATATGAGTTAATTATAAAACTAATTGCACAAATGAGGCTAAACGGCGAGACGAATCTATTAAGCCTAATTAATCCATCATTAGCAAATGTTTACTGTAGCAGCACATTGTCAAATCATGGACTAATTAGGCTTAATAGATTCATCTCGCCATTTAGCCTCCATCTGTGCAATGGGTTTTGTAAATAGTCTATGTTTAATACTTCTAATTAGTATCTAAACATTCGATGTGACGGGTGCTAAAAATAAGTAAGGTGAACCAAACGGGGCCTAAATGAAGTGACATACAGAAGAGCATTATGAGTAGGAGTGGGCTTTTGAAGATTGGGCTGGCCTAGAAGTCAACCTAGGTCGTTTATTTCTTGGGCTGGGCTCAAAATTGTACTAGTTGTGTATGAGTTCTTTTTCGAAGTGAAGTCTATAGATGGCCCAAGGGATGATCGACAATTCTTGTTGCAATTTTTTCCGTATGATCTTTTTTTTTTAAATACCTTTTCCCCGTCTTTCAAGCTCTACAGTTTTAGTCAGCTTCTCTAACCAAAGATGTGTAGGCAAGGTCATAATAAGAGAGTAATGGCACTCGTAAGAAAATGTAATTTACTTGAAATCAAATTACTAATTTACTGTCCGGATATCTAACACCGAAGTCTATATCGAACGGTGAATCGGTCGGTGCATCTTTGTACTTAAAGAGTGATACTATCAAGTTATCAACCACCAAGCAAGCGACTACAACCAGAAAAAATCTCAAATATCTTGCTCACTTTCTGTCTTTTTCGTTTAGTGGCTTGGGAAAATCTAGATGACTCTCTTTTTGGTTTTCTTCCCTTTTTTTGATGTGCTTATATGATTGAAAAGCTTGCCGTATAAATTAAATTTGTAATTGTCCTAATTGTGACGTGTCATCTTTTATTGGTGCAAAAGTAAGTGAAATGAATGCATAATCTATTATTACTAATTTTATCAGTTTTTGTGTGCATAATTATTTGTATTTTAAATCCATCAGAAAAACCCACTTTAAAAACGGATTCGTATTGCAAAACCTCTTTGACCAAATGCGCCACTATCCTCCAGCCCACCCAATCGGTCGTTCCTTTTCACTCTATTCCGACCCACTTTCTATTATTTGCTCCGTGACATGTGGGGCCAGTATAGAGGTTGTCTTCCTTCTTGTGATCCCAAAATAACTGCCAAAATGGTAAACTTACTCATCGTGTCTCTGATTTAGTTTGCCTTACTCATTCGTGCATTTATTTGTGCTTCTGCTTTGATCTACTTAGGCGTGCTTGTTTTGTGTGCAAGGACTATTTGACCTTGCTAAAAAAACATATGCAAAGGCATATTTCTAAGTTTGATTTGTGCTAGAACTCGTAGATACGCTTGTGCATTTGTCGTTGGTTTTTTTTTCTGTCCAAAACTAGCCTAGCCAGTTTGGTACTAACAATAGATTTAAATTTTGTTAATCATAGGATTTGCTTATTTACTCCCCGCTCTAGACGATATCCTAGTCCTTTCAACCCATGAAGCCGTTTCATAAGAAAGTCTCCGAACGATCTCTAAATGCCCCTACTTCTCTGTGCACTTAGAAAATACTAGCTGCCACCACACTCAGAGCTAGTACATCAAGTCATAGCTCTAGGTTTTAGGTTTCCCCGTACCGAGTTTTCCGACATCAGAGCTTAAGTGTTCTCTTCTCTTCTCTAGCAATATTAATATTTTTGTTAAATAAAAAAGAATCACTAGTTTGTCTCACTCAAACGGTTCCAGAGTTTCCAGTGTGCAGATGTCCTGATAATACAGTAAATCTCATTCAGATATATTTTTTTAAAATTCACGTGAGTCCAAGGGGTCCAGGCTCATTTCCTGCACTCTCGCACTATCGCACGCGAGCCCATACATCCAAGCTAAACGTACGTGCCTGGTGGTGGGTGGGGGAGGGTAGGGTGCAGCGGCTGCGGGGACGAGAGGACGGACGCAAACCGCTTCTGAAGCAAGTTGTATAAGGTCATGTTTAGTTACTCCCAACTCCCAACTTTGACACTATGCAAAAAGAAGATTCCCCATCACATCAAACTTGCGGTACATGCATGGAGTACTAAATGTAGATGAAATTAAAAACTAATTGCACAGTTTTGTTGTACTTTGCGAGACGAATCTTTTGAGCCTAATTAGTCAATATTTGGACAATAATTCACAAATACAAACGAAACGCTACAGTGTGCTACAGTGCTGTAACAGTAATTTGGCACCTCCCAAATTCCCCAACTAAACAAGGCCTAATTTTTCGGGTCCAGGAGTACCGATGAGTAGACGCGTCTCTTATTACCGCTCACGTTACGAGAGACGCAGCTCATTAATCCACGTCTTCGATGTAGCTACATAGAAGACATTTTGATGGAGGCAAGCAGATAGCAGACGGGTCTATTCTATGCGCGTCTCCAATCTCACATTGGAGACGCATTTAATTCAAGGGTTATTTAGATCCTTAAGCTAAAATTTAGTCCATATCACATAGAATGTTTGGAGACTAATTAGAAGGACTAAACATGAGTTAATTATAAAACTAATTACATAGATGGAGGCTAATTCGCGAGACGAATCTATTAAGCCTAATTAATTCATGATTAGCACATGTTTACTGTAGCATCACATTATCCAATCATGGATTAATTAGGCTTAATAGATTCGTCTCGCGAATTAACCTTCATCTGTGCAATTGGTTTTGTAATTAATCTATATTTAATACTCCTAATTAGTATCTAAACATTCGATGTGACAGGGACTAAACTTTAGTCTAGGAACCAAACGGGACCTCAGTATCTCCGATTGAGGAGTCTTCTTTGTTGATTTCTTGCATAGTGATTGTGGGACCTGACTCGCCATGCATCCTTGCACTGCTCACTTCCTTACATGAGCGGGGGGACGTGGACGATGTCGACATATGCCATGTGGAGATAGGCTACCATGCAGAAGGAAACACATATTTTCATAACTTTGATACTTCATAGTTAGACGGTGGCTACGGAGTAGTGACTCCATCACGATCAGTACATGGCTGGCTATTTGCAACACATGCACGCCGGATTAGTATACTATTGGAAAACTCGGCATTCGTTGCGAGGTTTAGTACCAGTTGGTTTTTGACCTGGTACTAATGTGAGCATTAATACCGGGTCTAACGGCTAGTTCTCTAAAGCCCCTCGTGACCCCTTTAAGTACTGGTTGGTGGCTCCAACTAGTACTAAAGGTCACCCATTAGTACCGGGTGGAGCCTCCACTCGGGTGACCTTTAGTACTGGTTGGAGCCCCCAACCAGTACTAACTTCCCTCCTTAAATCAGGCGTCTACTTCCTTCTGCCCAAGCCATTTACTCCAACTCGGACTTCATCCATTCATGGCGAAATAGGGGAGGTGCTGCCGGATTTTTGATCATTTTGTGAAGATTTCACTCATTCAAGTGTTCTAAAGGTTAGAAACTTCATCCTCCCTTGATACATGGTTACTATACTAAGTTTTATGCTTTAGAGTTAGAGTAATTTATAATTTTTAGAATAAGATACAATAGAGGAAATTTTTATTTATATGCATTTGTTATTTAGAGCTCATATTTATGATTTTTAGAATAAACTACAATTTTTTGGATCCTATGTTTCGTATTAGTCAAAGAAATTGATATAAAGTTAGAGTAATAATTTTATTGTTTACTCCTTTACAAAAATGAGCTAAATAAATTATGGGAAAAAATATAATTTGTTCATATTTTAGTCATTTGCAAATATGAGCGAGATAAATATTGGTACATAGAGATAATAAGATGAAATAGAGGTATGTAATTAGTCATTTTTAGAATAAGATACAATGAAAAAAATCATTTATATGTTATGTTTGAGCTAAATAAATTATGGGAAAAATATAATTTGTTCATAGTTTAGTTATTTGCAAATATGAGCTAAATAAATTGTGGTACATAGAGATGGCTACTGCTGCTGGAGGTAGTGGCGATGGTTGGGGCGATCATCGTTCCTCTCGCGGCAAGGGGAAAACCATAGTTGGTCGTCATGATAAGCCGAAGAACATGAGCACGTGGGAGAGAGAAATGCTTTGTTATTCGAAACGATGTCACAAAGATGCTGTTGCGGCAGGTTAAAAACCTCCTTTTGGTGGTCGTTATGCTCCACCGCCAGTCCTGGGTGTTTCAGGTCCACTAAGTACTACCATCGCAGGAGGTATAAATAAACCACAGGATGAGGTTGGGTCAGCGAAACCTTCATCTTCGCCGCCCAAGGACGCTTAAAGTCCTCCTAGATAGTACTCAGTAGATGGTTTGTCATAGTATATCATGTTGTTTGGATCTGAAATTTAAATTTGTATATTTCTATCTAAACTTTCAGCAACATTTGAGTTTGTCGTAGTGTATCATGTTGTTTGGGTCTAAAATTTAAATTTGTGTATTTCTATCTATACTTTTAGCAACATTTGAGTTTAATGGTATTTGTATCATGTTTGTTATGTTTCATCTATAATTCTATGGATGATTAGAATATCTTTGGTTCGGTAATACTTTGTAGATGGATTTGCAATGGATGTACAACGCGGACAAACGCTCCATGGAGTACATTAATGACTTGTGTTGTTTTCTTGATCTGGCAGAGTCCAACAAGCCACCGTCTGGTTTTATTTGTTGTCCATGCTGAATTTGCAAAAATGAGAAGGATTACTCATCCAGAAAGACTGTTCATGCCCACGTATACAATTCGGGATTCATGCCTAACTATTTCATTTGGACCAAGCACGAGAAAAGAGGAATTATGATGGAAGATGATGATGATGAAGAAGATGATAACTACATTCCTGACTGGCCTCAAGGAGGTGCCTTTTCAGATGCTGCAATGGGCGAGGCTGAAGAAGAGATGGTTGCAGAAGAAGGTCCTACCAATGATCTAGGTCAGGTTTTGCGAGATGCAAAGGAAAACTGCGAGAATGTGAAGGAGTCAAAGAAGTTCGAGCGTTTGTTAGATGATCATAAGAAATTGTTGTACCCAGATTGCAAACAGGGGCATAAAAAGTTGGGTACCACACTGAAAATGCTGCAATGACAGGCAAAAAATGGAGTTTCTGTCAAGAGTTTTGATGAGTTAATGAAAATCACTTGACAGAGAATTTCCCGAGTTTGAAAAGGATGCAAAGAACATAAGGTTGGGTTTAAGTATGGATAGATTGAATCCATTCGGTGAGTTCAGTAGTGATCATAGCACTTGGCCTGTGACCTTATGTATGTTCAACCTTCCACCTTGGATGTACATGAAGCGGAAGTTCATTGTGATGCCGTTAATTATCTATGTTTCAAAACAACCCGGCAATGACATTGATGCTTACCTAAAACCGTTGGTCGATGAACTTTTACTGTTATGGAAGGAAAAAGGTGTACGTGTGTGGGATAAGAACAAAAATGAGACTTTTAATCTACAAGTATTGCTGTTCGTAACCATCAATGATTGGCTGGCGCTTGGTAATCTGTCCGGACAGACAAACAAGGGATATCGAGCCTGCACACACTGTTTAGATGATACTTGCAGCATGTATTTGAAATACTGTTGGAAGGTCGTGTATACAGGCCATCGTCGATTTCTTCCTGCTAAGCACCCGTTAAGAAAGAAAGGGGAGCATTTTGAAGGGAAGGAAGAAAAACATACTAATCCAGTTCACCGTAACGGTAAACATGTAGTTTCTATGATAAATGATGTGAGGGTAGTCTTTGGTAAGGGCTCTAGTAGCCAACCTGTTCCGAACGACGAGGACGGACATGCACCCATGTGGAAGAAGAAATCTATATTTTGGGAGTTACCTTATTGGGAAGTTCTTGAGGTCCGTAATGCAATCGATGTGATACACCTAACGAAAAATCTTGGTGTGAACGTGCTTGGCGTTCTGGGTACATATGGAAAGGCAAATGATACAATTGAAACACGTCGGGACCTAAAACGTATGAAACAATGAGATGATTTACATCCGGAAAAGAGAGATGACGGACATTACTTGCATCCTGCTAGTTACACTCTCAGCAAGGAAGAGAAGGAAAGCATGTTTGAGTGCTTGAATAGTATCAGGGTCCCATCGGGCTACTCCTCAATATACAGGAATAATAAATACTAAAGAGAAGAAATTCATAAGGCCCACGATTGCCACGTCCTGGTGACACAGTTGCTGCCTGTTGCACTAAGGGGTATTCTACCAGAGAATGTGAGAATGATAATCGTGAAGCTATTTGCATTCCTCAATATGATTTCTCCGAATGCAATCTATCCAAACAATCTACTACAACTGCAAAATGACGTGGTGCAATGCCTTGTCAGCTTTGATATGGTCTTTCCACCTTCCTTCTTTAATATCATGACCCACCTTCTAGTCCACCTTGTTGTAGAGATTTTTGTTCTCGGTCCTGTATTTCTACACAATATGCTCGTAATCACGCCATGAGGGGAGACTCAAGGGAAAGGGAACACTAGGGAGGAAAGCTCGGATGGACATTGATGAAACTACATGGCGTAAAGCACACTTCATGATCCTGCAACAGTCATCCCTGGTGGCTCCATATATGGAGGAGCACAAGGCTATTGTACGGTCTTCAAACTAAGAGAAGATTGAGCCCTAGATTACACGTAATCACATTGACATTTTCACCTCTTGGTTGCGGCGACCACTAATAGGTGATGACACGATTGAAAAACAACTAGCATGGTTAGCTAGGGGTCCATCTATCTCAGTATCGACATTCCAAGGATACGAGATAAATGGGTACACATTTTACACAAGAGCTCAAGACCAAAAGAGCACAAATTAAAATCGTGGTGTCCGTATAGATGCAATAGACAACAATGGAAAAAAAGACATACTATGGTGTCATTGAAAAAATATGGGAACTGGACTATGGACCTTTGAAAATCCCTTTGTTTCGGTGCCAATGGGTGAAACTTACTGGAGAAGGCATAACGACTGACAACTATGGGATGATAATAGTGGACCTCAACAAGATTGGATATAGAGACGAACCATTCGTCCTAGCCAATGATGTGACTCAAGTTTTCTACGTGAAAGACATGTCAAGCAAACCAATAAAGAAAGGTGCTAATAAGTCAGATGACCAGTCAAAACTCCACATTGTTCTTCCAAAGAAAAGGAAAATCGTTGGAGTTGAGGACAAAACTGGCATTTCAGAAAATTATGATCAGTTCGATGAGCTTCCTCCATTTTCAGTCGAGGTTGACTCAAACATCCTGTTAGCCAAAGAGGACGCTCCATACTTACGCCGCGATCACAACCAAGGGATGTTCGTCAAGAGGAAGGTTATTAACGTTCCGCTAGATGATGATGTGTAATGTATTAGAACCATTATGTTGTATTTTGTGGTCAAGTGACAAATAATGTAATAACGCATTGTAATGTCATGTCATGTGTTCTATGAGTTTATTAACAATACTATTTGCAAAAATCTCACTCTATTAAACAAGAACTAATTTTTGCATGGCTAAAATATTAAATATTTTGATTTTTTTAGCACCATTAAATATTAAACAATAAATTTACGTACCATGAAATAAGTACATGACTAAGTCATGATAAACATGTTAGTAAAACTAGATGCACTATTCTTCAAAATTTTTGCATGTCAAAATATCTATTTTTTAATTTTAAATTTAACATAAGTATTATGACCAGTATAACCTATTACTAAGTTAAAATTAATAATTTTACTATGTTTGATATTTAACTGCATCTAATATTTTTATGGTGTATATCTAATCAACATCAAGCTAACAAATCATTTTTGCAATTTTTATGCACGTTATTTGATTTACTACGCAATAAATTAATATAATAGTAATTTCGCTTTGGCGCACTCTGCCCCCCTTTAATATCCGGTGGTGGCTGGATCCGGTACTAAAAGGCCTTTTAGTACCGATTGCTGGCTAGCACCGGTACTAGGAGGATAAAAACCCCACCGAACGCCTTCCTCCCCAACACTTAGCGAAATTCGCCTATGACTCCAACCCTCTCCTCCCGGATCCTCCTCCGCCACCACCCCAACATCCTCCCTCCTCCACGCCATTGTTATCCCCGTTATCGCGCCTCCACCGCCTTCTCCAACGACCCCGACACCGCGGTGCGCCCCAGCCATGACCCCCGTCACGCCTCCGCTGCATTCTTCGACACCCTACGCGTGGCTTCGGCGCCGACCCCCATAACCCCAACGCCCGCCCCTCCTCCACCGGCGCCGTGCTTCAAGGGATCGCACGACCGCGGGCGCCGTCTCTGCTGACGTCATCTTTTTTTAAATTTCTTTATTTTTAGGATTATGGATAAATGTTTTTCTAGTTAAAATATTGCTAGGAACAGTATAGAAATTGTGTTAGGAAAAATAAAAAAATTGAAAAGTATAGAAATAGTGTTAGAAATTGTGTTGTAAATAGTACTAGGAAATAAGGAAATAGTGCTAGGAAATTAATGTAAATTATTGCTTGGAAATAAGAAAATAGTGCTAGGAAATAAAGAAATTGTGTTATAAGTAGTATGGTGAATATAGAAATTATTTTATAAAAAAATAGAAAAATGTATAAGTACGTGGTGAATATAGAAAATTTGTAAATAGTGCTAGAAAATTAATGTACATTATTGCCATGCATTGTTTTATTAGTGCCAGAAATAAGTGGAATAGTGGTAGAAAATATACGAATAGTGCTAGAAATTATAAAATGCCTACTACTTAGAATAATTCTTTGTCATTTATTGTGCATATTATTATCATTAATTGTAACAATTTATATAAGTATTAGTCATTTATTTTTACAAAATGTATAAGTTATAGCCATTCTTCTTTGTAGTCAATTATTGTTACAAAATGTATAAATATTAGTCATTCATTACATAGTCAATTATTGTTACAAATGTATAAGTTTTATTTATTCATTCTTTTTTGTTGTCATTTATAAGCAATTCAGTGTAAATATTATTGTAGTCATTTATTATAACAAATTGTATAAGTGTTTCATTCTTTTTTTAGTCATTTATTGTTTGAAATTGTATAACTATTAGTCATTCATTTTGGTACTCATTTATTCTAACAAAATTGATAAGTTATAGTCATTCTTTGAATAAATCATACTATTTCTTAGAATAATTCCTTTTATATTATATTAGTTACAATGGCATGATCAGAGGACGAGCATGCTCGATTGGACGAGGAATACCTAATGAACTTGATTGCTCAAGGTTGCATGAATGATCAACCAAACGAAGAGGTCAATCATAGCCAGACTAACATCTACCTCAACATGTCTGGTGATGGCAATGAGGCGCAACCAATTGCCGAGGGAGGCAATGATGGGCAACAAGGTGAGGTATAGCAATTATTATACGTAAACATGATTTAAATTCTATACTTATCAAGATTATTGGAAATTAATATTTCTTTCGTTTTTCAGCCATATGGATCAAGCAGGCCTAAACGGAAACGAGGCCCGAAGAAGATGTTAGAGGGTCATATCATCATCACGGAACTTAATGAAGAGGGTGAACCAACTGCTCCATACAATGCTAAGACTAAATTGGTGAATTAAATTGGGTTTATTCTTAGGGATAACATCCCAATAAGCTTTCAAAATTGGAAAAGCCCTGAAATCAATGAGAGTGTGGTCCCCACAACCATGTTCCCCATAAGCACGATCCCTGAGCAAGAGAAGGAAATGATATGGGAGCAGATAAAAGAAAACTTTACATTCGAAGGTGTAGATAAAGAAAAAGTAAAAGATTGGGACTTTCCAAAGGATTCAATTGCTTTTCAGACGTACAAGAAGAACATGAACAAAGACTACATAAAGAAGGGCCTTATACCAGATTTCATGAAGCACCTGAAGTTAAGAGATCATTGGGATTCATTTGTGCAGTTCAAGCAGTCGCAAAAGAGCGCTAAGGCAACTAAAACCAATACCGGCAATGCTCGTCAGAAGAAATACTTTCATCATCTTGGGCCAGAAGGTTACACGAAGGGGATCATCAAATGGCAGAGGATAGAAGATGACATAATTGCTAAGAAAATCGTACCAGCGACTCTCGAATGGACGGAGCGAGTAAAGCATTGGTATTATGCTCATGGCGGCACGCTCAATCCCAAAGATGGATTATTTGTATTCAGCCAAGAATTAAGAGAAGCGGGTACGAGGCTTGTTGAGTCAATACAGGCTACGACCAAAGGATCTTTCTTGCCTGATCGAGAGAAGAACGAGCTGACTATGGCACTAGGTAATTCAAAACACCCTGGACATTGCCGAGGCAAAGGAGTAATTCTATGGAAGTTTGCCTTTCATGGTCACATTCATTCCTATAGAAATCGTCAAAGAAGTAAGGCTGAACAGACACGACAGTTGTGAGAGTTCCAAGAACATGCAACTTTGACAGAGGAAAGAATGGAGGAAGCAATCGATCGGCGTGTGGCTCTAACTCTTAGAAAACAAGCCACTGAACAAGCAACTGCATTGTTAGGGGCTAATGTCGATGTAGGCCCCTCTCAGCGTCGAAGAAGCGTCGCTTCCACGGAAGCACCGGCTGGAGGATCTTTTGACATGGTTGAGGACAACCAACGCCACCCCGTAGATGACATCACTGGGAGAGCTCTTTGTGAGCTTGTTACTCTTGTGAAAAACAATCTCATTGTGGTGGCTTATGGTGTGGCTGAACAACCGACACAAGGCCAAACAATTCATGGCATGGAGATTTCAGCTCGCTGTTACGCCAAAGTTGGGGTGGACCGAGTGGTCGATGGTTGGGATGACCTTGAACTGCAGGTACCTGGAGGCGACGGGGAAAAGAATCTAGGACAAGCTATCCACAGTTGGATTCTATGGCCCAAGCGCTACATAATGATTCCGCAACCGAATCCCCAGACCTTGGGATCATCTCCTCAGGTCTCAAGGGCAAGATCACCTACGCCATCTACCAGGGCATCCTCTCCACTAGCTGACAGGGATCCTAGCATGAGTCCATTAGCTGACAGGGATCCTAGCATGAGTCCACGCTCTCCACAAGCTGACAAGGATCCTAGAATGGGTCCACCTCCCACTGTTATGAGCAAGGCTACACGGCGAAAGACGCATTCAATTCCACCTACTGCGCCTACAAAGAAGAAGCAGAAGAAGCCAAATGAGAATCAACCAGAGCCCAAAAAACCTTATGATATGATTGATGAGGTACTCGATGCAATAGTGAATGCTCAGGTTAAAGCTCACTTCGCAACAAAGCCTCCCGTGAAGAAAGATCCACCACTTGATAAGGTTAAATTTTGGGCTTTCATTAGACGCATGGAGTTGGAGAAAAAGAAAAAGCCAAAGAAACCATCGCTCTCTGACTGCGACCGCACTATAACAAATGCTTTTCAGAACAAGAAGAAAACTGGGTCAAGTATTCCATAGATCATAATCCAATCCAACCAATTGATTGCCCCGCTCCAGGTGCTTTCGGAGTTTGATAAGAACCTGCTTCTATTCGCCAAAGATACAAATCTCACCGCAGCTCAACTTCGAGGGGAGGATCACATCCCAAAGCACCTTGGGGCTGGTAAATGGAAATTTGAGTTAGGGAAAGAGCTTGTGTGGCCGCAGTTGGTGGACCGTCTTCCAACGAAGATGTACAAATTGTACCAATGGTACATGGAGGCTTCAGCCACCGGTTTAGTCATGCTAGAAGTTCGGATTAGAGATCAACATTATTTACTTGGTGATGCCATTATAAATGTGCCACTCAAGTAACTTTATTTCCTTTACAATCAAGACGCACTTGACAAATCACTCATCAGTTCCTAGGTTCTGTAAGTGTTTAATTTGCTCTAGCTTCAAAATTCCTACTCTAGTCATTGTGCGATATCTTATCTCCTATTCTATTTTATATCATGCATGATGGAGATTCAAGCTTGCTAGAGGATAGGATTGTATGACATCGGCTTCGTGGATCCGGATGTTATAAACGAGGCAAATGTAAGAGATAAACCAAATCAAACCTTGAAGAATATATATAATTTCTTGGACAAGCAACATTACAAGAAGTACATATTTCTGCCGTACAACTTCAAGTGAGCGTGTTTCCCATCTCTTTTATTTTTCGAAGTAGCAGTTAAAAATAAGACTAAATAGCTTTTCACTATGTTTATATGTACAGTTTCCACTAGATACTCGTTATCGTGGTTGATCGAAGCATGGTCTATATCCTGGACTCTCTGAGGAGATCAAAAAATCAATACACCAACCTCATAGACATGCTTAACAGAGCATGGGCTCGCTTCCGTCAACATCACTCGGGTGAATTCAAGGAGCAACTTCATATCCACTCTGAATTCCCGGTATGTATTGAATTTGCACATCTCGTGTCACTTCCTTGCACACAACAAATATTTCATAACTTCTTTTGCCATATATATATATATATATATATATATATATATATATATTGTTTGAGATAGAATCTGAGGAATAATTTATGCGGATACTACGTATGTGAGTTCATCCATAGCTTTGTACGTCCCAAGCGTATAAATGACCATAAATTCATAGTACATATATAAATTTCTTAACAATAACTTAGTTCTAATTGCGTAGATCCATTGATCTAATATAATAACTTTTACTAATGACATAGATTATGCACATGAAAGAAAAATTCCTCGAGACGGAAAAATCAGAGCAATTCAAGAACAACTCAGTGGATTTCTTCTGAACAAGGTAGTAAATCCAGCGGAAGAGTTCCATAATGATGGATCAAATCTGCATCACCATCAGGACTCGGGTTCATAATAGTTGATCCAAAATATTGAACTTGGAGAGTTGATGTAATGTAATATTATTCATATATGTGTATGCACAATATGTCTATGTATAATATGATCTCAAATGTAATACTATAGATTAAATACAACTTTATATATATTGCGTATTAGAACTAGTATACGCAAAGAAAATAAATACGAAATACTAATATAGAATAAAGAAATAGAAAAAAATGGGAAAAGAAACAGAAAAGAAAAAAGAATTTAGTACCGGTTGGGAGACCGATCGGTACTAAAGGACCCCCTTAGTACCGACTTAGCAATACCGGTTGCACAACCGGTGCCAAAGAGGGTTTGGATCCGGTATAGAAGGCGCTTTCCCCAGCAGTGGTAGCGTGGTTCTCTGAATATATTGCATGTTTAACCATCACGACATTAGATAACCCTGGGACGTTTCATTAGTTTTGGTGGTTTAGATAAGAAAATATCCCGCCACAAAAAGAAAAAGAAACCTTGCGTGCGTTTTTTAGACTGATGAGCTCGTTCTACATCTACTCCTTTGCAAAAGTAGAACGAGCTCGATAGTTAGCTAGAGAGAAGTTAGAGATTCACCTCAATCGATTTTCGAATTGGTTCTGGCTTCTGAGGCAATGGATGCCTCGTGAGAGAACAGGAGAATCGATACGGGGATGTGCTTGGTAAGACAAAGTGATGTTGCTCGGAGAATTTGGCAAGGTACTAGAGCTCGAGTGCTCGACTAGCATCGTGTTGCCGAAGGGGCTGATCTAGGCGACTAGGCAGGGGCCGAATCCATTCCAGCGCATTGGTTGGACCTACCGGTCAACGGGATGGTGCGCGGCGCAGAAGATCCGCGTTCCAAAATCCAGCCACCGGGCGGGCCAATACCAGAATTCCGGCCACCGCGCACCGCACGATTCGGCCACTCGACATTCCCATCGGGGTCTGGTGGTTCACCACCGAAACCAACAACACCCCACTGACGAGTGGGCCCACCGGCAGAACAGGGGTCCGCTTCAGTCCGGTACGCGGCCACGAGCCCCGGGCCCACAACCGGACGGACTCCCAGCTCCACAGTCTACCCAGCTAGACCGACATGTGGGACGAGCGCTTGGTGCCCCACGTGCCAGTGAGAACCAGAGGTGTCGGCGACGCGGCTGGACCCGAGGCCATCGCCATTGATCCGCAGATACTAATCCCATTCCCGGTTAATTCCACCCCCTCTCCTCTTCTTCCCCAAGCCCACCACCACTGCACAGTGCGCCACTGCTCCCTTCCTCACCCTCTCCCCGCCAATGCGAGAGGCTCCCGTACCGTGCGAGCTCTGAGACCCATGGCAGCCGTGGCCGGGAGCGCTGGGCGCAGCGCCCGTCCCGTCGTGGCCCTCGCTCTCCTCCTCCTCGCCGTCTCCGCCGCCGCGCCCGTGGCCACCGCCGGCGCGTCCGCGGCCGTGAACGGGGACCGCCTCCGGGCGGAGCAGATCCGGAAGCAGGCCTCGGACGCCGCCGCCTCCGCTGCCGCTCTCGCCGCGGCGTCGCGCCGCCTCCACCTCGACCGCGCGCGCCACCTCCGCCTCCTCTCCTCGCTCCACCGCAACCTCACCAACACGCTCCGCGCCCTCTCCCTCGCCGCCGACGCCGCCACCGTCTCGGACCCCTTCTCCGACCCCGCCGCCGCCGCCAACGCCTCGTCCTCCCGCCAGCTCGACCTCCAGGCCAAGGACCTGATCCGCGCCGCGCGCGCCGCCATCGCCGACTCCAAGCCGCTATTCGACCCGCAGCTCAAGATCCAGCGCCTCAAGGACGCCATCTTCGCGCAGAACGAGCTGCTCGCGCGCGCCAAGAAGCGAGGCGCCTTCGCCTCCCTCATCGCCGCAAAGTCCATCCCCAAGCCGCTCCACTGCCTCGCCGTCCGCCTCACCGCCGAGCGGATCGCCAGGCCCGAGCAGTACGCGGAACCGGTGCCGCCGCCGCGGGCGCTCGAGGACCCCGCGCTCTTCCACTACGCAATCTTCTCCGACAACGTGCTCGCGGCCTCCTGCGTCGTGCGCTCCGCCGTCGCCAACTCCATCGACCCCTCAAAGCACGTCTTCCATGTTGTCACCGACCGGATGAACCTCGGCGCCATGCAGGTTTGCTTCCATTCTGCTTCTCCATCTTGCTTATATATACACTGAAGTATTGCCTACTTTGCACAGCATTTTGTTCCCAAAAACTTGTATCAGTGGTTACTTTAGTGATAATGTAGAATGATCATTCATGCACATCTCTAGATGTAATGGTGTCTTCTACATATTGTGCATTCTTGAAGAAATCTGACATGCCCTTGGTAGAGTATTCTATCCGTTTCTGTTTGTTACTTTCAAATTTACAGAGTCAACATATATAGTCTTAAGGAAGTCCTAGCTCACTAAATATTGCTAGACAGAAGCTTTATTTTGTATAGGTAGATCAGGAACAGTTGAACATCGCAATGGCTGGTTGAGTACTGGATTTTTAGCTTTATACTTAGTGTTTAGAGATAGCAAGTCAGGATCACCCGAGTGGGATACCATTCTGCTAATAAATGCAATGAAAGATTCAGAATCACTATGCTGACTCCTATTTGTCTATGTCTTTTGGCCATTGACATTGTGCTTCTTTAACTGTTGCCTTCTTGTTAAATTTAGTTCACATGGTCATTGGCCCACTGATAGTTTCTGCTAGAAGTGTATTTAAAGTTATATGGCATGCCATTGCAGGTGATAATACGCCGAATGGACTTAAAAGGTGCACACTATGAGGTCAAAGCATTTGAGGATTACAAATTTCTGAACTCCTCGTATGTCCCTGTGCTCCGGCAACTGGAGTCGGCAAACCTCCAAAAATTCTATTTTGAGAACAAGCTTGAGAATGCCACCAAAGATGCTAGCAATATGAAGTTCAGGAATCCCAAGTATCTATCTATGCTCAATCACTTGCGATTCTATTTGCCGGAGATGTACCCGAAGCTGCACCGGATTCTTTTCCTGGACGATGATGTTGTGGTGCAGAGGGATCTTACAGGGCTGTGGAAGATTGACATGGATGGGAAAGTGAATGGAGCAGTAGAAACATGCTTTGGGTCTTTTCATCGGTATTGGCAGTACATGAACTTCTCACATCCCCTTATCAAAGCAAAGTTTAGTCCTAATGCCTGTGGATGGGCATATGGCATGAACTTCTTTGATCTTGATTCTTGGAGGAGGGAGAAGTGTACTGAACAGTACCATTACTGGCAGAATCAGGTAACCATTTAGATATCTCTTGTCCGAAATTCAGAGTTAATGTTCTTAGTTGTTAAATGACCAAGCTGTGTGATAAGTCAATCTGTGTATCTCTGCTACGCCATACAAGAGTAACTCTGTTAATGCTAGACGACAACAGCTAAAATTACTAGGTGTAGAAAATGATTATTTAAATATTGTCAAATTGTTTAGTCAATCTTATTTTAATTAACGCACGGCTTGTCAAAGAGCAAATGTTAATGGTTGTTGTCAAGTAGGGCAGAAGTTAAACTACTAAAGTTAACATTCCCATGGCCCCTGAAATGTGCAGTACTTTTGCCAATCCATGTAACATACTAGTTTGGTGTGAATGGAGGAACTTCTAGCCAATACTCTGCCTTTTCTTCTTCTGTTGATTATTTACCATTGATGAATTCCTTGTTATCATTTTCAGAATGAGAACCGGACATTATGGAAGCTAGGAACGCTGCCCCCAGGCTTAATCACATTCTACTCCACCACGAAGCCTCTGGACAAATCCTGGCATGTTCTTGGGCTTGGGTACAATCCAAGCATCAGCATGGAGGAGATCAGGAATGCTGCTGTTGTGCATTTCAACGGTAATATGAAGCCGTGGCTGGACATCGGTATGAACCAGTTCAGGCACCTTTGGACAAAGTACGTGGACTATGACGATGAATATATCCGTCAATGCAATTTCGCACCACCATAGAAGGCCTAGTTATCTACGAATCCATTCGTGGATGGGAAATCGAGAAGGTTGGTAATTAGAACTAGACTGCCCACTGAAGGGTTACATATGCTGTAAGCACATTTTCTGTAGAGATCCAAAGAGTTTGTCGAGTACAACTGAAGGGACCACAAATTCTTTCTACTCCCTCTGTTCCAAATTGGAGGTCGTTTGACTTTTCCAGGTTCATAGATATTATTATGCGCCTAGACCCTAAAAAGTTAAAACGATTTACAATTTGGAGCTAAGTTAAAATGATCTATATTTTGGAGCTATATCTAGATGCATAATAATATTTATGAATTAAAAAAGCTAAAAGATACAATTTGGAATGGAGGAAGTAGCTCATGACTATGCCACCGATTATGTTATGATGAAAATAATGTTCGCCACATGTACATTATTCTCGTTATGTGTAATAATGTTAATGTCCCCGGTAGCGTGTGTGTCAGATATATGATGTTCATGTAATCATATGGGTCCAAGAACTAAACTTTCTGTTACTCAACGCATTTAGAAGAGGCTTTAATAAAAGTCTAGATACGTGTGGAGTGTCAATTCCATTTTCTTTATATTTGTGTGTCATTCCCTCCATGCGGGCAAAACTGATTGCCATTGTTGACTGCCAACCGAACAGCTTGTGTGACCATTGGTATTGATAAACATGAGCCCATGTCCGGCAGAGCTTTGGAGACGGGCCGTCGCTGAGCTAAAGAGCACGTGCTCTGACCTCTGTCTGAGGCTGCTCATCATCACCGACAGGGGTCTGGTGGTTGGGGGAGGATGGAAATTTTAATGGAAAATTGGTTTTATAGGTCGCCACATCTAGAAAAAAATACAATTAAAAGCTCGTTGTTCCGTAAAATATCATGGAAAGGTTAACCGTCAACCTATAAATAGCATTCCGTGACGTGCAGAGGAAACACCGTCAAGCCTATCCAGCTCATCCCTCCTTGGCTCCTCCTTCCTTCCCAAGGTGAGCGCCGACCGCTCCTTGCCCCTCTTCTCGATGGGCACGCAAAAGCCTGCAGCCGCCTCCTGAGCCCCTAGCCACCTCCAGCTACAGTCCGAGCTCCACGCCGCGCCAAGGATGCGAGGCCGAGGCCGAGCGAGGGCGCTGCCCTAGTCCTCTACTCCATATGCAATCTCTCATCTGTTCTCTCTCCCCCATCGAAGTAAGCGGCCACCTGCGCACCTCCAATCCAAGCACAAGTAGTAATCTATCCATTCAATCCCCCTCTATTGCTCTCCTCAAATTAGCAAGCAGCACGACAGCACCTGCTCAACTCCTGCATCTCCGAATAGAGCAAGCAAGCAGCATGGAGCATGCTATCTCCTTGTTCTACTCGATTTCCCCCTCCCTTCTCTATAGCATCAGAAGCACCTGCTTGCTTCCAAATTTCTCACGCGGGCAAGCACTAAATCCACCACTGCAATCTTCAAGTCCATGAAATCGACACCCTCAGGTACGTCGTAGCCCTTGAGCGAGGGTGTAGGGGAAGCGCCTAGCACCAAGACTTGATGCAGTGAGAGTGTTGGCCCAGCCGTTGTAGCGACGCAGCACGGCCAGGAGCAGGGGCAGGAAGAAGCAGCGGCTTGCCGGCGCAACGGAGGGACGAGGAAGGCGTTCGGCTTTGGAAAGTCCGGAAGAAACATGGGAGGGAGGAGGTGTCTAAGACGGACGACGTTAACGGCATTTCCACTCGAACGTCACGGAATGCTATTTCCAGTTGACGGTTGAATCTTTTGATGGTATTTTACGGGATGGCAAACTTTCAATGGTATTTCCCAGATGAAGTGATTTTTCGATGCTATGAAACCAATTTTCCCAAATGTTAATCTTTCTGCGCCAGCCGCTACTGCAGTGTAGCACCACACCATTCTCCTTGGGCCTTAACCCTTAAATATCAAGTTCTATAAGCTGAAAGTAGAAGGCAACGCATTTCTTTTTTCTGAAATACTCTCTCCATCCTAAATTACAATTCATTTTGGCTTTTATATGTACATTACTTTTCCTATGTATCTAGACATAGTATATATCTAGGTGCACACCAAAAGTTATGTATATAGAAAAATCAAAATAAATAGTAATATTGGACGGAAGGAGTAGTAAGTTGAATGGATGTTTTCTTCCAACCTTTTGAGTACACATACAAAGGAATATGAAAAATCACCCTATGTCCCTATACTTCTAAGCATGGGAGAGCCAGCCATGAAGCAACAGATGTGAGTGTGCAGTGCTGCTGTTGCCTGTAATTCTGACTGATGCACTGTCTCATTTTATCACCAGTGGCCAGATGGCCCATGGACAGATAAGATGTTCCAACTTCTTTATACAGGTAATACCTGAAGCAAGACATCAAGAATGATGAAAGCCTTTTTTATCTTTATTTACAAATATTTGTGGCTTCTAGCTATTGTTTCGCTATTCATGGATTTACAAGTATGCCAAATGCCTTAGTTGCATGTCGACATGTCATAAAGTTGATTACCCAAACCCGAGTCACTCAGGTTTTCGTAAATAACCCTTAACAGTAAGCTAATTGACATGAACCTTGTGAAGCTGTTGAATAAATTATGAGGTGTAAACTATACTTTCACTTTACAGATTCGAAGTAGGGCAGTCACCCGAAATGTGCTTATCGACATACCTTTTCAATCTTTCGTCATTCTGTAGCCATGAACGTGCTGTCGGGTTTGTCCTTCAATGGCATATCCACGGATGGAAGAGGAGGGAGATCAGATAAGAAAACAAATTTCAGATTGGAGATCTCGCCTGTTAAACTTCAATTTGCCACCTGATGATATCTTTGTAAAGTTCGTATTTTCTTAGCTAAATGAGGCCCGGACCTTGCTCTGCCATTTATATGGATATTTTTTATTGGCATATCCATTGTAAAGAGGAATAGAATCATATCCATGAATTGTGTACTTGGAGCAATGGTTTGGCATAGTTACTGTTACCTGTTGCTGATTGTGACTTGCAAGTCCACCATTTCTGCTTCTTCCATATCCCTAGGGGGCAAAAAAAAAATGCAAAACAAAATCACTACAATCATTCCGTGCACCATATTCAGCACAAATTTCAATCATGTTGACATGTTTGGCAATTTCTAGGCAATTAGGCAAATGCTTAAAATGTTGCTAGGCGCGTTACACTTATCTTGCTTGTCAGTGACTCAAGTTCTGCATGCAAGAACTGAAGAAAGGCTTCAGAGTCCTCGAGGAAGTTCCGGCGATGTAGCAGCTGCATTGCACGCTGATCCCTTCTTTTAACTTGTCATGGAGGGTTCTTAAGGTCCTGTTTGGTATGGCTCCAACTTCGGGTGGAGCTGCTCCACTTCAGAACTTCACATAGAGCCAGCTCCGCTCCAAAACTCCAGAACAAAAATAGGGTGTTTGGCTAGATGGGTGCTCTCAGCTCCAAAAAAGATCGATTTCAGTGTGGATTGCCATTGTTGCCCCCCAATTAAGGTCCCACTTGTCATCCTCTCTATCCCATCTTCTTCTTCCTCTTTTTCCACTGCACTGTGCCGCACATGGGAGACCCTCCACGGGCGGCGGGCGGCGACGGGCGTCGCCGGGCGGCGGGGCGGCGACGGGCGACGGGCGGCGGGCGGCGAGCGGCGACGGACGTCGCCGGGCGGTGGGACGGCGACGGGCGGCGGGGCCGGCCGACCACGAGGGCGGCGACGGGTGGGGCTCTGGCGGCGAGTGGGGCTCGGGAGAATAGACGGGCGGCGGGCGGCGACGGGCGTCGCCGGGAGGCGGGGCGGCGACGGGCGACAGGCAACGGGGACGGCCGGCCACGGGGGCGGCAACGGGCGACGCCGGGCGGCGGGCGGCGATGGGCGCGGCGAC
This sequence comes from Setaria italica, assembly GCF_000263155.2. Classification (NCBI taxonomy): domain Eukaryota; kingdom Viridiplantae; phylum Streptophyta; class Magnoliopsida; order Poales; family Poaceae; genus Setaria; species Setaria italica. Next base: position 23,829,592 of record NC_028450.1, on the reverse strand, counting down.
AGGCGGCGGGCGTCGCCGGGCAGCGGGGCCGGCCGGCCACGGGGGCGGCGACGGGCGAGGCTCTGGCGGCAAGTGGGGCTCGGGAGAATAGAAGGGAGAATAGAATGAAACGATTTTTTGTGTAACCAGTAGCATTGGTGGGTAATTACCCACCAACTCCACGAGGAGGTTAAAAAGAGAGGTTTCTGGAGTAGCAAAAGAGGTGCTCCAAAACTCCACCTCCATTTGCACTACAGCTCCATGGAGTTGGCAACTCCATAGAGTTTTGGAGTTGGGGTGTTTGGCTCAATTTTTTGATGGAGTTGCTGGAGTTTAGGAGTGGAGCCGTGCCAAACAGGACCTAAATATTTCGTCGATATGCATATCAGAAGACATGAGTGATTTAAATTATTATTTAAATCACTTGGAGTGTTCTTAAATGATTTAAAGATTTATTTAAATAGGTACATGGACTTACCACGGGATTATTTTTTTTAACGGACGGTAAGAGATTTGCCGAATTTTTATTAGACGAAAAGGAATAAAGAAACAATATAAAGAAACAGACAACACAACTCAACAGCAACTCAACGACCGGGCCACTAGCCACGCACTCAACAAATTAAAGAAGAGGGGAGTGAGACGACCGCGGGCGCTCACATGACAATCCCAAAGAGAAAAACAACCAAAGACGTTCCCAACGGTCGGGCTGCCTACAACATCGGTGTTCCGTGCGGGAGACATTACCATCCGGTATTGATTTATGTCCTCTTTGATTAAGAATGCCACCTCATCAACTGGTTTTGCTTCACCGATATGGGTTTATGTCCTCTTTTTGTCGTGTATTCCCCATCCGATGTCCACCTCCAAGAGATCTCGTCCTCAATGCTGTTGTCCATATGTAGCAATTGAATTTCTTCCCATAGGTGCACATACTCCCTGATTTCCTCCTAAGTTGTGAGCGGGCATACTTGATCAATCCAGTAGTTGTCCTGCAATGCTCGGTGTGCTGAGAATTGTTTTCGTCTGGATCGTTGGAATAAGAGCGGCGCCAAATTTCTTGGTGACGCCCTGCTCACCCAAGACGAGTGGCAAAAGTTAGCTTTTTTCCCGTTACCCACCACCACTACAATTGAGGCATAGAATAGGCCTTTGTCATGTTTGTCACAAGGGATACCCAATCCTACCTAAAGTCTGTTCGAATGTTTCCATCGGAACCAGCACCAACGCATTCTTAGAGCTCTAGCGAGTTGCTCTAGGTCAAGAATTTCTAGCCCTCCTAAATCTTTTGGCAAACACACTGTTGGCCAGTTGACCAAATAATGTCCTCCATTGACCTTTTCCGGTTCGACTCCTTTCCATAAAAAGCCTCATTTGAGTCAATCGATTTGTTTGATCAGCCACTTTTGCGTTGGGAAGGCTGTGAGGTAGTAAATTGGTTGAGAAGTCAGCACACTCTTTACTAGTGTCTCTCTTCCGACCGAGGACAACAATTTCCCTTTCCATCCAGGTAGTCTTCCTCCTATCTTATTGATCAGCGGTTGAATGTCCACCCTCCTGAGTTTGCGGGTGTGGAGAGGTAATCCCAGATATTTTCCAGGGAATGAAGAAGTGTTTTTCCTAGGAAGTCTGTTAGAGCTTCTGAGATGATATCCTCGCTGCAACGAATGGGGAATATCTCTATCTTATTCATGTTAATCTTGAGGCCGGAGCATTCGCCGAATGTATGTAGCAACTGGCCGATATGGTGCAGTTCTGTTCGATCCGTGTTCGCGAAAATTGCCGCATCATCGGCATGTAGAGAGCATCTCATTTTTGCCGCTCGAGGGAGGATGGGGTTTATGATGTTGTTACTAGCGGCCATCTTGATTAACTTGTGGAGTGGGTCAATGGCCAGGACGAACAACATGGGTGATAGTGGGTCACCTTGTTGAAGGCGTCTTGCATGCTTGAATTTTTCCCCCAGGCACTCCATTGAGCAATACCTTTGAGGATGATGTGGCTAACAAGGCTGTGATCCAGTCTCTCCATTTTTGGCCAAAACCAAGAGCCTGTAGAGTTTCTATGAGGAACACCTAGCTGATCGAGTCAAATGCCTTAGAGATGTCGAGCTTTATAAACAATGCCGGTCGTTTTGATTTGTGCAAGGCTTTGATCACACCTTGTACATAAACAAAGTTGTCATGTATACATCATTTTTTTATGAAGGCATTCTGGCACCCGGAAACTAGTTCATTAAGCTTTGGAGCCAACCTATCGGCAAGTACCTTTGTTATGATCTTTGCTAAGCTATTGATAAGACTAATTGGTCTAAAATTTGCCACTCTGGTCGCTCCATCTTTTTTGGGCAGCAAGACAATGTTGGCTTCATTGATCAATTCCATCCGTCTAGTCCTGAGAGAGTGGAAAGCTTGTAATGCTTCTGTTAGATCATTGCCGATCGTTGCCCAGCACTTTTTGTAGAAGAGGCCGATAAAGCTGTCCAGGCCCGGTGATTTCTCTACTGGCCGGTGCATGACCATGTTTTTGATCTCATCCATGTCAAAGGGGGTTTATGCGAGGTTGGCCCAGTTTAAGATTAGGGTTCTTTCTTGCATTTTGCCCAGTAGATTGGCAAAGTGTTGGTATACTGCTTCTTTTTGCTGGTGATTGGTCGTTGTTCCATGGGTTGGTTAGTGCAGGAATGTGTAACTTCCTTTTCCTATTATTTGCATGTATCATAAACAACTGTGTGCAAGTGTCGCCTTTACGTATCCATGTTAATCTAGAGTGCTGTCTTGCACGGGTCCACTGGATTGGCACTGATTTAGCTTTCAAGTATCGCCGAAACTCTAACTCCTCTGGCGTGAGCGTCCTTTGCTCTTGTAGGGCATGGCCATAAAGAGAGGGCAGTGGTCCGAGCCCATAGTCGACAAGGCTTGTAGGTCCAAGTTTGGGAACAGGAGGTGTGCCATTCTGGCGAGCCCAAGAACCTGTCGATTCTTGTAAATGTGGGGTTGTCCTGTTCATTGCTCCAAGTAAACCTTCTCCCACGCAGGTCGATTTCCATTAATTGAGTCTCATCTAGAGCCTGCTTGAACCGGTTCATCAAAGTCCTATTTAGTCTGTTGTTGTTCTTATCCTCTACCTTGTATATGAGAATGCCTCCACTGATGCCTATCACTGGTAGAGCCACAAAGTTCTTTGCAAAACTCTATCTTAGCATGTCTGCTACTAGTTTGGACGTCCACTGGGCGATTTTGGTCTCCTGGAGGCACACTACCATTGCCCTAGATGAGCGGACAGCGTTTCGTACATTTGCTCTTCTTGCGGCCACGTTCAGACTATGTACATTCCAACACAGGATATTACAATCTTTTTGTGACATGGAGATGAAGTACACAACTAACATTAAACCCCTGGGGAGCAACATTCTGTAGGTTACAAGGCTTGGCGCTAGGGCTAGATACAAAGCCTGGTTCGCTCTGAGGGCGGCGATTCGCGTGAGATCGCAGCGATGAGCTTCATGGACACTGGTGCTGGGCCATCGACCCGGAACAAAGCACCGCTGAAGCCACTAGGCCAAATTGCCGACCCAATTACTATTACAAACCAGAATGAGTTCGAATTCAAGATCGAGATCTAGAGTCTGCCTAACATTACTGAAAGTAAAAATGACCCACATCTTGAGGCTCTGGTCCATTAGGCCGTCTGGGCGTCCACCCCTGCTGCTGGTGCTGGGGCAATCTTGCTCTTCTTTCATTCTTGTTCTTGGGCTGGTTCCCGTGCTCCACCAAGGTCTGGATCGCCTCATCTTCAGGCCGGTCAACGGCTTTGGGAGGTGCTGTGCCAAATGATTAAAATTAGGATTAGGTGATCTTTTGACTTTGGGGATAATTCACCAAGATTATTATTCAGCACTCTTTGCGCTAGTTGAATGCTATCTTTGCTCGGATGCAGCTTTATTTTATCTGCTAATCTGGAGCTTTTTCTTTGTGCACTAGCTGTTTCCGAATGGGTCTCAGTAGGTTGGATGGGATTAGCTCTAGGCGGAGTGTGCAGGAGGGTAGCATTTTCTATGAAATCAATGAATGGTTCTAAATCATTGAACTTGGTGCTGTTTTCATTGTTGACCATATTGTGGGTTTCATTGTTAGTGCTGCAGCCCACACTATCATTGATGGAGACTTGTATTGTTGTGGGTGCTGAAATGGTGTTCTACCACTGAGGTGAGGATGCGTTGGTGTTTTCATCTCTGGTGACGTTGCTGTCTTCCATGGTGTCATTGTTATTTTCAGTAGGCTGCATCTCTACTACAAAGTGATTGGAATTGGAATTCCTTTCTAGCTGAGCATCTATTGGTGCACAGATTTGTAATGTACTAGGTGTGGTACTGTTTGAATCAAAAGCTTCTATTGCCCCTAATGACCAACCTGCAGGTTCGTGTGGATGGGCGTTGTCTTCTTCAGTGCTTCTGTGGTAGTGCCATCATCAGGCTGCTCCATGTCCCCTCCAGGGCCGCGTGGGGAGGCGACGGGGGTCCAACCGGCAGCCGACTCCAGCATCTCCTGAATGCGACTCTCCTTAGATGGGTGCCCTGCAAGAACATGTTGGGTGAGAGGCTCATCCCTCATGGGGTCCCAGTCCTCCTTGTTTGCCAAAGTGAAGTGTTCAGGGTGACGCATAAACCAACTAGGATCCTCGGCGATGGGAGACACACCTAGGATCTGCACCAGGGAATTGGCGAAGGAAGGAGACTCGCTTGTTGCTCTTCTTCCTCCAGAACGTCTGCTTGCCTGTTATCTTCTGCTGGTGAGGAGTCTCCTGGGTGAAGTCTCTATTGCGGTAGTTCTGGTTGCCTGCCCGGTGACGCCTGGAGCTGTAGCAGTCTTCCACCGTGCCATGGCAACGTGTTGCCCGCCCCCAGGAGGACTGGCTGCGGTGATGTCGTGTGCCATGGTGGAAGGTGTCGTCGTCGTGATTGTCCCGGTCTCGGCGAGGGCGGTAGTCGCGGCCGGTGTGGTTGTCGTGGTGCTGCCCGCTGCGTCACTCTCCCAGCGAGTCCGCGACATCGTAGTTCCACAGGAACTCCCAGCGTGGCTTCCTATTGGGCGGCCCCCGCCGCCACCACCTCGCCCGTGAAGGAAGGCAAGGCCCTCCACCACATCGAGGTGAAGGTGCAGCTTGTAGTCGTACGCGCCCTTAATGTCTTGTGGCGGGTCAGAGTGTTGCACGAAGTTGTCATTGTCGGCTATCTCCTGGTCTGGGTTGGTGACGGTGAGCAATACCTTTCTGGGGATCTTGCTTGGGTTGGAGGACCACGCCCACATGAATGCCTCTCGATGTAGTGGATGGCGCAGTGTTGTTCGATGATCTTGGCCACCACCTCCTCCGACCAGGTGTGCATGGGCACACCTCGATGCGCAGCCTCACCCGGAACTCAAGCTTGTTCTCCATGGTGCCACAATGCTCCATCCACTGCTCGAAGTTGAAGACACATCCCCTGCTCCAAATGCCTTGGTGGTGAAGGACTCGATTGCAGGCCCTGCGGTCAGAGAATAAAACGAGGTGCTGCTCCGAAAAATGCTTCATGACCTTCACCTCTTGGCATGAGATGTGTAGTTTCTCCTCCAGAGCGTCGATGACGTGGTGGGGCACAGAGTCATGGCTGTTGTCGTTGAGCTAGCAAACGGCTGTCTTGCCGATCAGGGACTCCCTCTTGCGCTTGATCGACCCCGTCGCGAAGATCGCGCAGGTCGCGAACTCCGATCGTGCATGGGAGTCCCTTGGGTACGTCGCCATGTCCTCTTTCACTATCTTACCCTTAGACACCTGGAGGTAGGAGCATTCGACCATCCGCACGGTCGAACCCCCAGCTGGAGCTCCGCCAAAAGGGGGAGCAGAACTATGAGGGGGAGTGTGAAGCTGTGGATGCAGCTCCATAGCCGGCCTCTTAAAGGGAGTCCTCCTGGAGGGACAGCGGTGCTCCTTGTGCCCAACTAAAGACATCACCAGCATTTGAGTCGGCTCCTACAATCTGCAACCTTGTGCTCGGTGGAGAAATAATTAAGACATTTGCCCCTGACGTGTGCCAAGTATGACTGTCGTCTCTGCTCATCCTTTTTCAGTTGGTGTGGCAGTGAATTCTCTCTTGAATGTTTGTTGGTCTGGCACCACCAGTAGGCCAGTTTGACTATCTAATAACCATGCTCATCAATTTGATCTGTCCATTGTGCATCATCATGTTGAATTCTTGGTGGTGGATCCATGGGAGGGCTCTGTCCAGGATGTACTTGAAAAGATGGGGATTGAAAGCTCATCCTCCTCCTAGAGGTGGAGCATTCACCCTGCTGGATTTTCTTGGGCATCGTTGAGCTGCTTCCCCCTTTGGTCTTGAATGGATGTGATTACTGTCCTTGTGTGGTAGTTGAATTGATTCCCTTCCCTTTCTCTGCTTGAGTGAATCTCCTCTTCTCTTTCTCCATAACTCGATCTCCTTGTGCTGAGGTGGCTGTGATGTTGTAAGCTGGCGGATCTTGCTGGATCTCCTGATTAATGCGCCTTTGAATAAGGTCGAGAACCAATGGATCTGTCTCCTCCTGGCTACCCTCGAGCCCAACACCTCTGTGCGTCGTATTGAATCCAGTTTGAAGATGAATCTCTCAAGCAAGATCTGGGAGGATTACTGCCGCATTAGGCTGCATCAACTGTACCTGCGAGTGACGTCATGCTGACAAGTGCTGACACGCCATCGGAAGGAGCTCCGTCGTGGTCATACTCGAAGCCATCTCGATCTCCTCCGTCCTTGCATCGCTTGTGATGATAGCTGGATGAGCTTGTAGATCATCCGTCGGCATCTCCAAATCTGCAGTGGATGGAGCTAGGTTGGCTTTGATGGTTGTGGATCTAGACGGGATTTGGGTTTGGGTTGTAGGCTGGTTTTCACTATGGGAGTCGCATCCCGTGGGGACGAGGGAGGGGGTGGATGGGTCCATTCTTCCCTGATACCACGGGATTATCGGACTTGTTAATATTTTATTGCCGATCAATATCTACGTGTGCGAGGATGTCGATGAGATTGGGATCCTTGGGGACTTGTCGGACTTTTTGACGGCAGTGAGGTAGAGGAGGCCCCCCATCCTTGGAGAAGCGGATGCACTCCACCTTGACGTCCCGCCTCGGTAGGGAGATTGCTCTCTAAAGATCGGTGCCAGTTTAGCATGAGGCGACGGGCAGGGTGAAGGCTGCGCATGGGCAGAGCTACAGGGTATGCCGGGTGGGCCCCGGCATACCCTAGGCCCCAGCAGGCCAGCACCTTGTAAATCCGTCAGGAGGTAGGAGGCAAGCACCTAGTCCGTCAGGACTCAAGAGGCAGGCACCCAGGCGGCAAGCGCCAGTCTGTCAGGAGGTAGGACGCAGGACGGCAGGAGCCCACGTTCCCCACGACTGTGACGATTCGTTTCCTCCTGTGATGATTCCTTTCCTGATTTCCTCTGCCATGGCGCCCAGGCCTAGCCGCGTAGCAAACGATTCCATGCGTCATGACGTCAGTCCGAGACTCGACGACTCGCGATCCCTCCAATTCCGCTCGGCGCCGCGCCACCGCCATGGCGCCACGAGTCCACGACTCCTCCGCAGTCCGCTTGCTAGACGTTGTCAAACCGCCACGACCCCTCCTGTCCTCCGCGGCAACACCGCCAATCGCCGCACCAGGCCACCCGGGCCGGCCAGTGCGTCTGCGCAAGTGCGCGACTGCGCGTGGGAATTTGTGCCGTTGCGCAAAAACTTTTGATCGTCCACAAGGAGGTTTAAGATGAATCTATCTTCTATTTTTTTCTTATTTGAAAAAACTTATATTCTTAAATATTTTTATTTATTTATGTATGAGTGTTTTTTTTATTTTAATTCGTGAGTTTATTGAACGGACCATCAATCCATCAACATTCTTAAATTAATATCGTGTGAGGATGTGATTTGTAAGTTTTCTACCTAAAAGTTTAGAACATGATTATATCGTTACATATTTGTTTTGCTATAATGTCTAGTAAGTTGTTGTACTTACATTTCATAGACATTGTTTTTTTCCAGAACGGTTGGATTATGAAGAGAGGCGGAGATATTGCATCTCTTTTTCATAAACACGCAGCAAAGAAGGCAGCAACTGTTGTTGCTTCAAACACTGTCTCATCTCCAGTTGAAACTTTTGTGGAAGAACAGAATCAGGAGCAGGATAGAGTGGTAGTTGAAGAAATCGTGGATCCTGTGCCCTCACCTCCGCCATTGCAACCACCCACATCACATCCGCCGATTTATGACATCAATCATCTTCCACATGATCCAAGTGAAAGGCAGCCCATTGAAAGTTATCATGTTAATGATCAAGATGCAATTCGAAGATCATATATTATTAAAGGCCGATTCAAACCTATTAATCATGATTTTCCATCAAGAAAAATTAGAGGTAGGGATCGCCAATTCAATTATGTATGGATGTATAATCATGAGTGGCTTGAATATAGTATCAACAAGGATTCTGCGTTTTTCTTTATATGCTACTTGTTCAAGAAGGGTGCTGGGTCAAATATATTTATTGTTGGAGGAGGGAATAATTGGAATATAGGAAACAAAGCACTTCTCAAACATAGTGGTTCTATGGCACACAATGCAGCTCAGGAGAGATACATTGGTTTTATAAATCCCAAGGTAGCAATTGATTATCACATTGAGAAGTGGACTGATGAGGATCTTCATCTTTATAAGAAAAGGTTGACATATTCACTTAGATGTATCAAGTTTCTTTTGCATCAAGGATTGGCATTTTGTGGACATGATGAAAATGAAGAGTTTTGCATCAAGGATTGGCATTTCGTGGACATGATGAAAATGAAGAGTCTAGCAACAGAGGAAATTTCGCTGAACTTTTGAAGTTTCTTGCCGGAAACAGTGATGAAGTGAACAAGTATGTCTTGAATAATACTCCAGGTAATTGCACCTTAACTAGCCCAGAGATACAAAAGTAAATTATTCATTGTTGTGCCATAGAAACTAGAAAGAAAATAATTGAAGAACTTGATGATGAGCCCTATGCAATTTTAGCTGATGAGTCCAGTGACATATCACATAAAGAACAACTAGCTCTGTGTTTGCGTTATGTTGATAAACTTGGAAGGCCATGTGAACACTTTATTGGAGTTGTTCATGTAGATGATACTACCTCTTTGTCACTTAAGGAAGCTATTGAGGGTTTACTTGTTAGTCATGGATTGACTATGACTCAAATTAGAGGTCAAGGTTATGATGGGGCCAGCAATATGAAAGGAGATATTAAAGGGCTAAAAACATTGATCATGCAAGAATCACCTTCTGCATATTATATCCATTGCTTTGCACATCAACTCCAACTAGTTCTTGTTGCTGTTGCCAAGAGAAATACTGATTGTAAGAGCTTTTTTGATCAAGTATCTATCTTATTGAATATTATTGGAGTTTCTTACAAGTGTCATGATATGCTTCGAACTGCTAGGCTTGAGAATATCAAGAAAGCACTTGAGTGTGGTGAGCTGGGAGTGGATTAAATCAAGAGATGAGTTTGCCTAGGCCTAGTGAAACTTGATGGGGCTCTCATTACAAAACTATATGCAGCATCATTACAATGTATTCCTCAATCCATGATGTGCTCATTGATCTTGGTGATGATATTTCACATAAGGATGATTGGACAAAGATACATTTTGTGCTTGGAGCATTTGAAACTTTTAAGTTCGTTTTCTTTGTGCACTTAATGTTTGTTATTCTTGGATACACAAATGAGTTATCCGAGTGTTTGCAGAGAAGGGATCAAGATATTCTTAATGCAATCTCCCTTGTTAATGTGGCAAAGAACAAAATGCAACAGTTAAGGTATGATGGTTGGGACCACTTCCTTGAGAGAGTCACTTCTTTTTGCATTAAACATGATGTTGAAGTTCCTACTATGGATGGTGATTATGTGCCATATGGAAAATCAGCAAGGTATGCCCATGCCCGAAACCAAACAAATGATGACCATTTTAGAAGAGAAGTATATATTGGTGTCATTGATCAAATTAGTCAAGAGCTTGATAATCGGTTTGATAAGATCAATATGAAGCTACTTTCGTGTATGTCAGCCTTTAGTCCTTCCAATTCATTTGCTTCATTTGATGCACAGAAGATATGCTAATTGGCTGAATTTTATTGTAAGGACTTCTCCAACAATGATTTGCTAAAACTTGAATTGCAACTTGATAATTATATTGATGATATGCGACGAGATGATAGCTTCAAGGGTCTAGACAACATCGTTGATCTCTCAGTTAAGCTTGTTCAAACACTGAGGTACAAAATGTATGATATGGTTTACTTGCTTCTCAAATTGATATTGCTTTTACCAGTGGCAACAACAAGTGTTGAAAGGGTATTTTATGCGATGGTTAAAGTGAAAACAAAGTTAAGGAATAAGCTAGGTGATAGTATTTTGGATGATTGTCTAGTCACATTTATTGAGCGAGATATTTTCTTCCAAGTGAATGAAGATATAATCAAGACATTCATATCATTCAAAAAGCGCCAGTTAAACAAAGCAGACAAGTAATATTGTAAATTTCTTTTATGCTATATTTCGAACTATTTATATTGTGATTTGTTATTGTTTCTAGCTTAATCTTTGAATTTATCGAATTGTAAATAATTTTATCGAATTGTATAAGATTTTGTTTTGACATACCATGTGGTAAAATTCCTATGGTAAAATTCTAGATCCACCACTGCGGCCGCGGGCCTTGGAGCTACCGCGAGCAAACCGGATCCAGTTCCTACACCATTAGCAGCTCCTCAGGTACCCTCTCGATTGCCTACACGTCCACCGGCTCTCGCCTGTCGTCTTCTATCTCTATATATGGAGGCGGCCATGCACTTGGAAGAAATGGAGAAGAAGGATGCTGAGTTTGTTCAACCAGTCAAGAAGCCCCGCATAGAAACGGGGAACGGGAAGAAGGCGAAGCGAATCAAAAGCGCCAAGGAATTCTTTGGTGCGCCGTCGGCGAAATGCAGCATCGAAGGCGCCGACATGGGTGTCCTTGAGAGGTGGTTGATGGAGCTGGGTATCGGGTGGGTTCTCCACCTCGCTGATGGTGTCGCTGCTGGGAAACTCAAGCTGGATCCGAATCATGCATCGAGCTGGATCCGGGCTCTCACCGAGATCACGAATACCTTTTGTCTCATGGTGTCGCTCTTGCCTGGTCACGTCTCCGAGGAGGAAGAAGATGCTGCTGCTGCTGCTGCTATGGAGAGTGAGTACATTTCCAGTTTGCAAGATTTATCCATTATCCAACAAGCCATGTTGAAAATGCTCGCTTTTGTTGACTTCATAGATGTTCTGCCAAATCTTACCGCTAGTACTTGTGAAGTTGTTGTTGCCAGAAGCTCCATGCCCTGCTCCGTGTGCGCCATACTCTGTCCAAGGCCTTGTCCGAGATCCGGTTGCTATTCGATGATCCATCACCCTCTGCACGAGTCGTTGAGAGGATACGGAGCGAGATAGGCAGTGTCCTACTAGCAAAGGAGGGCAAGGCGGCTGATGCCATAAGGAGCCAAGTGGAGGAGGTTTCGGCTCGAATCATGGAATCACTGGAGGACGACCAAGACTCTTCTGGCACTCACAAGGTCACTCCGTCCGTATTAAGCTACATCAGATTCTTGCGGACAAACTACCGGACATTGGATGCAGTTGTCTGTGAGTATGTGCCTCAGATTGGGGACCTATCACCTTTGGACAGCATGAGTCTTGTCGAAGTCTGAAGAATTCCCAAATCAAAGCCTCGGGTTCTTATTCCTGCTCAACAACTCACATTTCATACAGCAGAGCAACTGCGTTCTTTACTTATCCAAATCCTACGAGGTAACCCTCACCCGCAAACTCGAGCGCTATATGGAGAGTTATATACAGGTATCGTGGGCACCGGTGTTGTCATGCTCCGGCACCTCGTTGCTTTAGGAGAAACTACTCCCCACTGCCTTACAAGTTCCAGTCTGAGTTTCTGAAGACCTACAATACCCAAAAGCTGTGGAAGGTCCCAGATCCCGAGCTGAGGAAAACGCTGCCCAGAGCTATCACCGAGAAAATCGTTTCAGGCTATACAGAATACATAGAGGATAACAAAATTACCACCCTAAAATTCACTCCCCGGGACCTGGAAGAGATGTTGCAAGAGCTCTTCCAAGGATGAACGAGAGCACAATACGTTACATTCTATGTTGATTTTGAGATGGAATGCTAACATTGTTGCTTCAAGTGACATGGCTTCTGAAGCTGTGAGTAAAAGATCCCTCTAGATTGACACGCAACGCCAGTTGGCGGTGGCGGCCAGGCAACGCTTTCTGCTGGTGTGACACCCCCTACTGTAGCGCGTCCGGCAACAGATGCCGTGCAACCCTTCACAGCGACACGCATGTGATCGGCAGGGCTTCTACGGAAACTACCTACAGACTACAGGATCTTTGGTTTCTATCTATTTCTTGCATGCAATTCTAAGGATTAGTTGCCTCTGTTGTACCATTCCAAACTATATGTACCGATTCCATTTATAATGGAAACGTATTGATTGTTCAATCAATTAAGGCTTTATTTAATTTACACTTCCATGGTACCATGAGGGGGTGTTTGGTTACGGGGACTAAAGTTTAGTCCCTATATACTAATTACGAGTATTAAATATAGATTAATTACAAAATCAATTGCATAAATGAAGGCTAATTCGTTCGTTTATGCAATTGGTTTTGTAATTAACCTATATTTAATACTCTTAATTAATATCTAAACATTCGACACCTCTAGCAGACACTTGCCGGAGGACAGTGCTGAGAGGTTGAGCGAGGAACTACTGCACCGAGCAGGTGAGCAGGGCTGAATTTCACTCTGTTGCCTAAACCAGAGAGGACAAATCAGAAACACAGATCCTAGGTGTCGAAACTAGCTATGCTCAGTAAAAATTTTGAAACAAACTATTAAGCAAAGGTTAACTATCGATCTGCAATGAGTTTTAAATCCTATGTAAGATTTTGCTGTTTTCATACACTTCACTGGTGCAGAAAACGTAAAACTTCATTCGTATATCCTACTACTACAAAAGTCTTAATAGTTCAATCAATGGCACCCAATCTTCACTCTTTCCTAATATATCTACAGCCAAAAACTCCACCAGAGTCTAAAGAGGTTGAGACAAATTTCATGTTTAGTACATGTTATGTTTTCAGCTAGAGCTGTTCATTGATCGTGGAGCACATTCTCTAGCTTCTTCCAGGCAAACTTGGTCAGGCGGTGGTGGATTCCCCATATCCCTAGTCTTGTGGAGTAGAAAGGTCCCAGCAACAATGGTCACAAACCCACATAGCTGCGTCGCAATCTGTGTTGCGGTTTGTGAGGCCCAGTCCTTGAAAAACCATGACAAACAGATATCAGTTTTTTTTTTTGCCAGATTCACATTTCCACTGGAATACGAAACAATCATAACAATGTTTTTTTTTTTTGGGGGGGGGGGGGGGGGGCATGCTGCTTAATAGTTTCCTTTCTTTTGGAATTTCTCCTTTGGATATCAGAAAAATTGCAATTCACCCTTTGTTTGCATCTTTAGTGATTACAGAAAATGAAACTTAAGTTCCAGAAATATATTATTGGTTCATGCCCATACAATTTGCAAGATAAAAGAGAATATCAGGCATCTTATTTCATATATATTCTAAGCTACACTCAAGACGCAAATCGTTATCTATTTAGAACAATAAAGGAGCTCACCAAACTAGTTATCCTGTATCAGCCAATATAAATTACTGTGGCATGCAATTTCTCTCAGCAAGCAGAAATAATGATGAAAACATATAAAGGCCAATATATCATGCAAAAGTTATGTGCAAGTGGACAACAAGATCACCTTATACATAATCATGTTAGCAAAAATGGTAAGAATGGTGAACATCACATAGTATACAGGAGAAACCACAGCCGTGTTGAACGAGTCCAAAGCCTACAGCAAAGTAACAAGAGGGTGAAAAGGTCACAATGAAGAGTTGCCAGAAGAGTTTAAACACAACTTCCTCTATTTTATGTCTTCTTGGTTATTAGCTTGAAATGTCTATTTTATGTCTTCTTGGTTATTAGCTTGAAATGTCTATTTTATGTCTTCTTGTGTGTTATTCATGTGTTCAAGAAAATTGCTATGTACAGCTGAATGACTAACTAGCACAGGTTACAAGAAATTTTCTGAAATCTCCTGATGTGCAAAGATAACCCCTGCAGTACTTTGATCTAAACCAAGGCCTTGCTTATAAAAATATGTTTGTTTGAACATGTGCTTGCTCAGAATGTCAACTAAAAATATTAAGAAATGTATGTTCGGAAACTGAGGCCTAGATCAGGAAATATGCAAAAATAAGATGTTACAGGGTGATTGTTTGATCAGAAATTCAGCATAACGAAATGAAATTAGACAAGTAAAGCAAGTTGATGCATTATATCAATGTCTCAAGGCATTGCCACATATATAATGAAAAGCAAACTCATGCATAGCTCAGAATGACATTATTAAAAAGAAAAAAGAAAACTGTGCAAGGCATTTCTCAAGAATGTATCCATACACCAGAACACTTTTATACCTTGTTTAGGTAGTTCAACTGCACCAAACAGCAAATAGTGACAACTACTATGAAGAACCATGTCTGAACGTAGATGAATTGATTTGATCCACTAAATGATAGCTTTAAAGCAATGGCAACTGCTTTTACACTGATAACCTGTCCCAATCATAAAATTATGTTAATAAAAGGTCAGTGGTTAATTCTATTTAATAATTTAATCTGAAGGTGATGTACTTCTTATGTACCGTAAGAGATCCCATTAATGAACAGATTGCTATATAAACCAGCATCAACCTGTGTCCTGAGCGTTCAACCACCCGGAATATCAAAAAAAGAACACAGGCTACCGCCACACATGAATAAACAATAAAACCTGTAAGTCAAATGATGTGTACACGTCAACATGGACTGACCAGTTAAACAGAACAAATGCAGGCAGGAAGAAGGAAAAGGGACTCCATAGTGACAGGAGCAAGTGATCAGTTAGCTACCTGGCTGCGTTGCAAGATGCCATATTTCCTTCATTGAGTCAATCTTTCTCTCCTTTGGGGCATGCAAAACTATACCAATCGAACCAACAACACATAGTATGCAACCAACAACACCAAACATGTGCAAATTCTCTTTCAGAATAAAGTGTGCGAGCACTGCACTGCATGAGCAAAACATTAAACAGGAGCGCAATGCTAGGCGTAAGGAAATTCAGGAAGATGGCAAGGCTTCTACCTAAATATGATGCTTAGAGCTCCTAGAGGAGTAACAAGTACAGCAGGGGCAAATGCATATGCTGCAAAGTTGGCTACCTCACCCAGAATCACTGCAAGGTAAAACAAAATGATTAGGGAGAGTGTACTGTGTACCATCCGTTCCATCATTATATAATGTTGCTACGCATGTAAATACTATGTCAGAAATATTGTTTTGTACTTCACTGTTATTATAGTGTTACTGCCCTATCCTTTAAAATGAAAAGAAATATAAATGCAAGTTGATGTCATGTTCTTGATTCTTTTTAAGTGATTCTTCATCAGATGATATAACCCCCTTTATTGCTCCAAATACTTGATAATGCAAGTAGGTAGACTCTTAACAAACATTTTAAATTTCCATCATTCATGAAACTACAAGTGCAGTGACAGGATTCCAACAAACAAGGTAAGTTGAAACCCATGCTCAGCCTTTTTAGAACCAAGGGATGAGAGAATTCCCAAGATTTTAAGTTAAACATTATATGCATGCTCCTCTGTTCATCCGAACATGACAGAATCCCTAACTATACAATATAGTTTACTATTACTAGTGCATGCATATCATTTACTATATACATTCTCCTACAATTAGGAAAAAGAAAAGATGCAGCACACTTGGACCCTCTGGCACTTAGGTTGAAGCCTAGTGCTAGCAGCATGGAGTAATCCCAGTAATAATCTATTAGATGTAGGTGTTAAATCACAAACCCAAATTCACTGTTGAAAGATTATATGGTAAATGTAGGCGTGCAGGTGGAGAATGATAAAAACAGTCAACAATGACTAACTCCAGTTGTGTGTCAGTGGCACAACTCAAGAAACTATGAAACCAACCAGCTTAAAAAGCATATAAATCAGATACAGAGTAACACCCAAACATAAAAACAAGTAGAACTGCAATGAGCTACAGATAGCAGTACAAGTGCACTACTACAAGAAGTACATACAGAAATATGTCTGTAACTGTTAAATCCCTGAGAAGACAAAGCATGATCTTAGTTGACACTTACTAGTTATCATTCCCAGCCACCATAACGGCTCATACAGATATGAGAAGCCTCCAGAAGCTGCAGTTCATCATAGTAACAAGGGAAATCAGAAGCATCAACAGGATATACATGAAAGGTATACATCATTAAGTAAGTACTAAGAGTTAAGAGTCTGAACACCATTATGCACTACCAAGGTTTCATCCTGATTAAAGAGCTGCTATGATTCCTCAATAAAAACAAAGCTGTTAGAAGAGGCACAACCTGCTCGCACCCCATTATCGCCAGCCTTCTTCAGCCCAACTTTCTTGATCACAAAGCTTGAACCAATGAATGCACTAGATGACATGGCCAAAGTCAAGCCTCTCACATTGTCTAAAGACGCCACCATGTCTGGTGGAATTTTTTCTGTCAAGAACTAAAAGAACCAATTCCTACAATCCAAGGGATAAGAATAAATGAACACACAAGAATGGTAGAAACCTTGGAGACAACTAACATTGAGCCACTACTGTTCCTTTATAAAATATCATGAGATGAAAAAAAATGGATATTCGATTGTAACAAACATTCTTTTTATTTATTCATTCATCTGAAGATGCCATAAATGAAATGACCAACCTTGATTCCTTGGAGTTTCAAACTTTTGGTCTAAATCCACTACAGAAACGAACTGATTGGAATCACAACACTTTGAAATGGTACTTTTACTTCACGTCCTTGCTAAAGACAATTCCGAATAGATTTGAAAACCTTCAGACCTTCCCAACACATAGCCTGCATGCAGGAAAAAGGAAACCTCTTAGAGCAATAGCTTGCACTTGCATAAAGAAAAGTGATCATGGATATGACAACAGGAAAGCCATGAAAAACGGCCAATGATTACTTAGCTGCTGAAACTAAATACCCAAAAGTGAAGGAAAGAGAGAATTTTACTGAAATAGACTTTTCTGTTTGACAAGACTAAGTAGAATAGTAACCAGCGTGAAACTGAACAGGAAGAGACCAAGGAAATAGCACTTGCCAAGGATTACTTAGCTGCTGAAACTAAATACCCAATAGTGAAGGAAGAGAGAACTTACTAAAATGAACTTTTCTGTTTGATAAGACTAAGTAGAATAGTAACCAGCATGAAACTAAAAGTCAGATTGCTTCTAATGCTTCACCTAACTTACCAACAGCCCAAACTTAACTTTCTATGAGTTTCAGGTAAGAGATTTGATTTATTGAACTGCATGTGTGGTGCATGTAAGATAGGTCTGGATGATCAAAGCATTCAGGATAATTGTAGACAGTTGAGCACACATAAGGCATCATGCCGTCATTCATTCATTGTCAAAAAAGACGGCTGTATTCAAATCTGATACCAAAAGAGCAGAAAGAAGATAAAAGTGTCCGAAGAACATGATAATTCCAATCTAACAAAGCAAAGGGGAAGACATGGGAATCCTCTCACTGATTTATAGAACATAACTGAACAAGGGAATAAAATGCTTCATGGAACATAACTGAAAAAGGGAGTAAAAAAATCATAGCAAGCAAGTCTACTAGCCAATCTAAAATCCAGACCTCCAAGTTGAAGGAAAATGATTCAATTCCCCCCGTTCCCCACAAGATGAACAGAGACATGTAGATGAGAAAGGTACCCGATTCACAACCTTGCACGACGCATTAATCTTTCCAGCACATTTTGGGTTTTGACCCGTGAAAGGAAAGGAAACTTTTGAACACGCCACAGAAAGGAGACGAAAGCCTCATATATACGCCAGGAACCTCGACTACCAATGGGGAGAGGAGAAAAAGGCAAGTACGTATGAAACAGTGAACAAGAATGATAAATAGCAATAACTATTTACAACAACAGTTATTTACCTGGCCAAGCACAATTTCATTCAAAGAGAAAAAGAAAAGGGATGAAGTAAAAATTCAGTTGATGAGAGGGATCAAGGAACGGAACCAGAATGCGATCTCGGAACGAGAACCGCCGTCCCCGGACAAACCCGTGAAGCACGGGCGCAAAACCGCGTGGAGCCAAACCGACGCGGCGAGAACGGCGACAGCGAAACCCAATCTCGCGGCCCCAGAAAATCGAAGGGATTTTTCAGAAATTCCCATCCCCGAAAAAGAGGAGGAAAAATAAAAAAGGATCCCCATCATGTTCCTGTGGACGCCGCCTAACCCCAACGAGAGAGGAAAGGGAAAAGCGCCCGCGCCGGGACGCAATGGCGTGCCCGGCCGATCGGCGCGAGGCAGGCAGGCAGACGATCGCATCGAGAGGAAGGGGAAAAAGGCGCCGGTTACCTTGCCTCCGTTGGCGACCGAGCGGGGCGGCAGGCCCACGGCCTCCGTGGGCGGCGGGCGGCGGGGGGTGTCGCCAGCGAACGGGCTGGCGGTGGCGGGCGGACGCGGGGAACGTGACGGGCACCAGAGGAGGGGAGAGGAGAGGGCGGGGAGATTCGTGGGAGGAGGCAACGGCGTTTCGTTTTCTCCCCACCTCTCTGTGATCTTTTGAGAGGAGGGAGGGGGGAGGGGGTAACGGCTTTTGCGTGGGTACACGTGGCGCACTGGCACTGGGTCGGGGTGGGGGAAGTGGGGTCCGACTTGGCACGGGCTAGACGTGGGCTGGTCGACGCTTTCTGAGCGGGGTGGACGTGGCTGCCAATAGAGAGACACCCTGACCGAGGCCGTGGGCTTGTTCCCGTCTCTAGTAGCGAGTGATTGCGACCAAAAACACCAGGTGGCTGGATGGGCGGCCTTGCTCGGCCAGTGGGCCCAAGTATATAATTCGCTTCTTGAGGTGAGCCCGGGCCAGGTGGCTTGTTTGAGCCCAAAATGGATGATAGAATCATTTTGTTTTGCAAAAAGTCCTATTTACCTCCTTGGAATTTGGGTCGAGTGTGTGTTTTCGGAGGTGTTTGGATCCGTGGACTAATTCTTAGTTCAGGTGACATCGGATGTTTGATACTAATTAGAAGGACTAAATGTGAACTAATTATAAAACTAATTGCATAAGCCGTGGCTAATTTGCAAGATGAATCTATTAAGCCTAATTAATTCATAACTAGCACACATACCCCTGCGTTGCAACGGCCACGAAACTGCAGCAGATTCGATTGTGTTTTCAGGCTACGGTTGTGCTTCTTGGTTGTTTCACCATCTACATTTATGAATGAGTACGACCTAAAGATTTTACTTGATAAAAATGAAGAAATCTCTTCTCATCATAGCTCTTAGTAGTGACATTGGGACCGTCAGATATCTTTCCATCGTAAAATGTAACACCTAGAATTTTAATTTGCTTATTTTTGGATGTATTCTGTTTTGCACATGGAGAAGGTGCTTACTGTAGCGAAGCATACCTAATTAACCTCTCAAAAAAGCACTTTGCCCCAAGTTAGCATTGTCAGATACCTACAGAATCACATTACACGTCAATACCTCGCTTCCAAAAGAAAAAAATTTTGAAATAAAAGGATAATCAACCGTATATAGCTTACTATAGCATCACGTGGCCAATTCATGGACTAATTAATTCGCAAGATGAATCTATTAAGCCTAATTAATTCATAATTAGCACATATTTACTGTAGCATCACATGGCCAAATCATGGACTAATTAAGCTTAATAAATTCATCTTGCGAATTAGCCTTCATTTATACAATTGATTTTGTACTTAACCTATATTTAATACTCATAATTAGTATCTAAACATTCGATGTGACAGAGACTAAACTTTAGTCCCAAGAACCAAACAAACCCTTCTTCTTGGATTCTAAAACAGTTTGTTTCGATCCCTTCAACTCCCAAAACCAGACATGCGACCTCCCGCATTTAATTTCACCTCGATTTTATCCTAGCTGGAGCCATACCATAGCCACACCACTAATCCAATGTGATATCGGACCCACTTGTCACTCTTGGAGGCCACCTGAAAGGATTAAAGCAGCCCCCGCTGCTGCATTCGCAGGACCTCTACAACTCGTGCTGCCATATGCCGTCGTCACCTCCGTGGGCACGAGGACTTCTCCCTGTGTTGAGGAATTGGTTCAAGATCACGGGTCGGAGGGTGTCGGTGTTTAGAACCGGCAACCTACCGAGGGAGGTGCCCGAGGTAGTGTTTAGTGCGCGGGGCTCGCCAAGATCACGGGCTGGAGGGTGTCGCCGTAGACCAACAATCGCTTGATTCCTAGCGAGACTGCTAGGCGAAGCTCGTTCAAAAGCGCTTCGCATTCAGCTTCATTGTTGGATACCTCCCAGAAGATTTGCAAAACATACTTGAGTTGTTTGCCTTTGGGCAAGATTAAGAGTACTCCTGCACCGGCGCCCTCAAGCTTGAGTGATCCGTCAAAGTACATGACCAAATGCTCTGACGCTTTGCCGGTGTTGGTACTTGATTTTCCTGCCACTCTGCCATGAAATCGACTAGTGCTGTGACTTGGTGGCAATCCTTGACTTGAATTCCAGGGACAAAGCTCGATTGTGGAGAATTTCTTCCCACTTGGAGATTTTTCCTGTTGCATCTTGATTGTGGAGAATTTCTTCCAGGGGGAAGTCTGTGACAACGGAAATGTTGTGTTCCTAGAAATAGTATCGTAGTTTTCGCGAGGTGAGTAGTATTGCGTATAGCAATTTCTAAACTAACAGGTACCTAGTTTTGGAGTCTGACAGCACCTTGCTGACGAAGTAGACAGGCCTCTATACTTTGTATACTTTGTATACGTGGTCTTATCCTGGTCTTTTGACCACGATCGCCGTGCTGACGACATTGGTAGTCGCAGTGATGTGCAACAGCAAGTCTTCATTGGGATTTGGCACCGTGAGGACCGGTGGCTTTGATAAGAAGTCCTTCAACTATTGTAAGGCTTGATCTGCCTCCTTAGTCCACTGGAATTTATCTTGCCGCTTGAGTAGTTTGAAGAAGGTAGCTCCCATTCTCCAAGCCTTGAGATGAATCTGTTGAGGGCCGCCATGCATCTGGTCAGCTTCTGGACGTCCATATGCACGATGGAGTGTGCAAGTTGGTGATGGTGGAGATCTTCTCAGGATTAGCCTCAATCTCTAGGTGGCTGATGATGAACCTGAGTAGTTTTTCGGAGGGTACGCCGAACACGCACGTTGTTGGGTTTAGCTTCCATCGGAATTCTCAAAGGCTTGCGAAGGTTTCTTCCATATCCGCAATCAAGTCGTCGGGATTTCTAGTCTTTACGACCACGTCATCTATGTACGTCTTTACGTTGTGGTGTAGTTGTTTCTTGAATCACTCCTGGATTATTTGTTGATAGGTGGCGCATACGCTCTTTAACCCGAAGGACATTGTAGTGTAGCAGAAAGCTCCGTGTGGGTGATGAATGCAGTCTTTATTTGGTCTTTTTCCTTGAGAGCTATCTGGTGATACCCCGAGTAGCAACCGAGATAGCACAATAGGGCACATACAGCTGTCGAGTCGATGACTTGATCGATCCTAGGGAGCCCGAAGGGATCCTCTGGATAGTGCTTGTTGAGGTCTATGTAGTCGACACACATCCTCCACTCGTTGTTATTTTTCTTTTGGACCAAGACGGGATTGGCCAGCCACTCTGGATGATAGACTTCCTTTATGAAGCCGGCCGCGAGTAGTTTGGCCAACTCCTTTTTAATTGCTTCTCTTATGTCTTGGCCGAATCGATGTAGTCGTTGTTGCTTTGGCGTAGCCTTGGAATCTACATTTAGTGAGTGCTCGATCAACTCCCTGGGAACCCCGGGCATATCTAATGGCTTCCATGCGAATATGTCTTGGTTGGCTCAGAGGAAACTGACGAGCGTGGCTTCCTATTTGGGATCCAGCCCTGAGCCAATCAGGGATGTCTTGAAGCTATCACCAGTCTCAAGGTCAATAGCTTTGATATTGACTTCACTTGCCGGCTTGACCTTGGTTGTCCCCAACTTCTTCTCTAGGATCTTGAGTTCTGACGGGGATAGTTTTTTTGAAGCGGTGAAGAGTTGCATCATTGAATTTGACACTTGAGTAGTCGCTACCAGCTCCACGGCTTCTGTGTCGCTATCGTATGATCTCTTCAAGTCTCCGCGCAGGGAGAGTACTCCCTTTGGCCCCAGCATTTTGGGTACTAGGCACGCATAATGCGGGATGGCCATGAATTTGGCCAAGGCGGGTCTTCTGAGGATGGCGTGATACGATGTTTCGAAATTAGCCACCTCAAACCGGATGTACTATGTCCGGTAGTATTCTTTGGTCCCAAAGGTAACTGGCAAAATCACGTGACCAAGGGGTACAGCCGCATTGCCTGGGACAATTCCATGGAACGGTGAGTTTGTCGGGGTGAGCATATCCGTAACGTCGAGGCCCATATTCCTCAATGTCTTGGCAAAGAGTACGTTGAGACCGCTACCGCCATTAATGAGTACTTTTGTGAGTTTAGAGCCTACGACTACTGGGTCCAGGATGAGAGGATAGCATCCTAGGTTTGAGAAACTAGTCCACCGATCCTTCCTGGAGAAGGTGATTGGCACCTCGGACCACTTGAGGAACATAGGTGTTGTTGGCTTAGTGGACACAACCTTTGAGGGTTAGTTTCTAGGACCACTTAGTAGCAGTACCTGGTGTGCCGCTGAAAATGACATTGACAGTGTTGGACGGGTTCTGAAATTTGTCGTTGTCACCATCGTATTCGTCTTTTTTAGCCTTGCCCTTATCCTTTGTTCCAGAAGGTTCCGATAGATCTTTCATGACTTTGCACAGACTATAGCAATCCAATGCAGAGTGCTTATGGTGCGGGTGCCATGGGCATTGCTTCTTCAGGATCTCGTTAAACGGAGTCCTTTCTTGATTCCTGCCACCTTTCTTGGAAGATTGGGACATCGCCGCGACAGTATTGTCTAGCTTCCTCTTGCGATTCTAACCACCCGAGTAGTTATTTTGGTTGTCATTATTAGGGCGATTGTTACGGTTCTTGTTATTGCATTGGCCATTACTCTGATTGTTGTTGTTCAGACCCCTGTTACGACTAGACTCGAACCTCTCAATCTACTTGTCTTCTTCATCCGCCTAGGCTTGTATCGTGATCTTAAGGGATTTATCTTCAGGGTATCTCCTGCCAAAATCTTGGAACATCTGGCAGTCATAGAGACCGTTCTGGAAGCAATCTATGGCGTCACGCTCCGTGATGTCCATGATAGTAGCCTTATTATCGAAGAAACGACGTAGATAGCTGCGTAGGGTCTCGCCTTGTTGCTGGTTGACTTGAGATTAGTTGGTCTTTTTACCAGAACACTGCATTGCCCCTACGAAGTTGTTTATGAATGCCACCTTGAGGTCCTTCCACATGCCTATGGAGTTCTTGTCTAGTGACTCGAGCCATGTGAGTGCTCCTGCCTCCACACAGATGGGGAAGTAGATGACCTTGATGTCATCGTTCCCTCCTGCCGCTTGTACTGACAGTGAGTAGCACCGTAGCCATTAGACAGGATCCTGCTTGCCCTCGTACTTGGTGATACCCGGAGGTTTGAATTTGTTGGGTAGAATTATCTTCCGTACTCGTTTTGAGAAAGTAGGGAAACCATCAGAATCCTCTCCCTGGTACTCGACTTCCTGCTCGTGCTCGTGATGGCGTCCTTCAATGATTGTATGGGCATTGCAGCTATTGTTGATCTTTTGATGAAAGTCACGTACTGGGTGTTCAGGCTTTGGATTGGGCCCACGGTGGCCACGACCTCCCGAGGGTTCCGCCCGACTACCCTCTGCTCCGACTTGGCTTGGTCTGGCACCCTCGTTTCAACTTGGTCGTCTATGGCTACTGCCATGCTAGGATGTGGTGTGAGGAATTGAATGTATTGTGTTTTGTTGATCGAGTACTTGTACGCACGCTCCGCTAGCTGAGCCAATTGCCTGGTGTACTTAGTTTGTGGCATTGCCTGGGTAATCAAGTCGATGGATGCGATAGTGGCTAAAGGAGTATGATATTGACGTGATTGAACTACTTCAAATGCGTAACCCAAGTTCATAATTGGTAGTTCAGCTGCAAGGTAGCGGCGATGCTCCGCTCTTGTAGCGTTTCTTGCTCGCCGTTGATTCCTTTGAGTTTCAGTTTCTTCTCTTTCTATGTTGGCGGTGAGCTCATCCTGCGAGATGTCATCTGGGTGACGTTTGCGTCGCGGATTCCTTTCTAGTTGATGTTCATCTTCGCCTTCTTGTGCAACGATAAGGGCGAAGAATTCCAGCTCCGGAGAATAGCTTCCTGAACTCGACGTGATGACCTCTATGGAGCCATCTTCTTCGTAGATGGGCGATAGAGGGGTACCCTCCTGGTATGGGATGGTATCAAGGTAGGCGATAAGGCGTGACTCATCATCCATGGCGAGAGCAGGTGGCTTCATGTTGGGCAAGTAGACAAATCTAACTTGTGGAGTTGATGTAATCAGCAGGCCCTGTTGTGGACCTGATAATGGAGTCTCTTCGTTCGGATTCGAGTAGTAGTAGAGGTCCCCGATCAAATCTGAGTTGAATTATGATCTGGAGAGGGTAGCTTGGTAAACAGCACCCGAGTTTCGAAATCCGAACAGCAATCGACTTGTGTTGTAGACTGATTCGCATGATGGCTTGAGCGCCGGCTCATGGGAACCAGTTTGACTAGTGGGAGAAGTCGAGTTGTACTCGGACTCATCCTCCTAGCCTCTGACTAGGTCAGAAATTGAAATTTCGCCGAATTTCTTGATGAGATCCACCAGAGCTTGTCGCTAGAAGTTGATGGCATGCTACTTCTTCTTCGGGGCCAGCGCGATGTGGCATTGAAAGTTTCCAGCGCTGTGTGCGACGCAAACCCAGGAGCCGAAGATGAATGTCGCGCCCGCTTCGAACACAACGGTAGGCTTGATGATGACTTGAGCCATTGGGTTCGCTAGTGGATTCTAGGTGAGATCCCCTACCTGGACGCGCTAGCTGTCGGTGTTTAGACCCGGCAACCTACCGAGAGGGTGCCCGAGGTAATGTTTAGTGCGTGGGGCTTGCCAAGATTAGGAACTCGAAGGTGAACTCGAACACATGATTTGAACAGGTTCAGGCCGCTAGATTGCGTAATACCCTACATCTTGTGTGTTGGTTGTATTGTATCAGATTGAACTTATTTGGTGTGGGTCCCTGCCTCTCCTTATATTGCCGGGGGCAGGGTTACAGGTCGGTTGTTTACAAGAATACTAGTCAGATTCAACTAGTGAGTCCTACTCTAACTGCTACGAGCAGTTTCCTAATCCTCAACTAGTTCTTCTTCTCGCGGGGAGAAGGTCCCATCTTCTCTTTGCCCCCTCGGGTCATGGGGGCTAGGAGGGTGGGAGGTCATGGAAGTGGGAGGAGAAAGGGAGCTCTGGAACCCATGGAGGTCCCCCGAAGCGAGCGGGCGGGAGCCAGTTGCTGACCCCCGGATGAGTGCAACCGGAAGGGGACGGCCCATGGAGCTGCAAGAGGAATGAAAGTCCTGTTCGGGTCACTCGGGGCTCTTCCGGAGACCCTCAACTCCCTGTTCGGAGGCGTCGTTCCTCCCGGAGGGGTGGTGAAACGGGAGCCCCAGTCAGGCCCCTAGACCAGGCCCCCGGAAGGAGAATCGTTGCTTTAGGCGTTATCTAAAGTAAAAGGACAACCCTAGCGTCAACCCTAAGTAGGGGACGTTCCCGCCCCCTTCCCCCCCCCCCCCCGCCCCCCCGTACAGAAAGGAGCCGCCACGTTGGCCCTAGGTACGGGAATCCTCCAAGGGCATAGGGTCCTTTGCTCGAAAAGGTTCCGACCCCTGGGGCTGTAAATAGGAGAGTGATGGACTCATTCAAGGGACAACATTCTAGCCACTCAGTCCCTAGAAGCTCTTTGGACAGGTGCCTTGTTCTAGAGCCACCATCTACTGTTTGGGCATTTTGTAACCATCAACACCCTGCTCCCAAACTAGGCCCCCTCCATTTGTCTCCTCCTCTTTCTTCTCCACGGAGCAATTGCTTGCTCCCATCGATCTCTCTCCTCCGCCTCCTATTTTTTCCCTCTCCATCGAAGCCATCTCTAGTGGCTCAAGCACCATGCTGCGGCCACCCATCTAAGCAGTGGAGCTCCCTCCTTCCTCCTTCTCCACGCACCAGACCTCCTTCCTCTCCATCGAGTACAGCAAGCACTACAAGAAATGTGTGGTTTTTTGATGTATTTAGTATGACAACAGGTCATAATGTCATCATATCATTCGGTTTATGACATTCTATTTTAGGCATTTTGACTTAGTGATAATAAAAAGTTGTATGTCACAACAAATGTCATATTACTAGTCTAATTCTATTCAGTGACAATATTTGCTATGTCATAAGGACTAATTTTTGAATGTTGTGCGTCACAAATTATTTTATTAAATTGTTTTAAATACACTTGTCCATGTTGGCATGTCCTATTGCCACGTGGTCAGATTTTTTCTTTTTTCTATTATTTACCTCTGCCCTGTTTAATTTTTCTTCAAGATAGGCCACCAGACGCTCGGCCCAACAGGCCACGCCCTAGCTGAAAGGGCGCCTGTTCGCGCCCATCTGGCATACTCAGCCCAACAGGCCGCGCCCCAGCCGATAGGGCACCTGCTCGCACCCCAGCAAAAGCGCAGATGGGAGGACTCGAACCCACACGCTCATGGCTCCCAGGAAGTGTACAAACCACTGAGCTACGACAATATGTTTGTTGATTGGCACACGTTATACTATATATATCCAAATATAACAAGGCAATGTACCCTATGTCCTCGTAGACTTTTAGCTCATGAACGGTTGCGGACGCGGACAGCGGCGGATCCACCTTTGTGACCTGTTGCGGCCAGGCCAGTAGCAGACGACGACGCGAAGCTGCGCGTCCAGGCCGGCAACGGGCGGCGGCGCGGAGCTGCACGGACCGCATCCAGCATCCAGCGGCGTGATGCGAAGTGGCTTGGCGAGCAGTGCAGCAAGGGCTGATCTCCCCCAAAGCTAGCAGAACTCCCTTGATTTCTTCTGCTCGTAGTTCTAGCCTGCAAGAAAGGTACTGATTTGCTTACTAAAGTAGTCTTGCATCTTAGTGCTTAGTAGTTTCTCACAGCTTTGCGCCAATTGTAGGGCAACAGTTCATGATAATACCAAATTGTATCTTAGTGTTTGTTTGTTAGCAAGAATTAAAATAAAGGTTAGTGTAGATTTATTTAACCCATTATTGGAGATAAAGTAATGCTCAACTATTGTGTACAGATTTCATATAAAAGTTTTTGAGCAAGTGTATCTCATGATTTTGTGTAGATGGATAGATCTTGGATCAACAGTAGGATGTTCAGTGAGGAACACGTGAATGGGGTGAATGAATTCATGACCTTTGTTTTTTGAGAGATTCAATGACGATGGAGAAATGCTCTGTCCATGTCGTAAGTGTTTGAATCAAGTTCGCAAACCTAAAGGACAGGTGCAGGATCACTTGTATATTTATGGGATGGCTGCTACTTACACTGGATGGATACATCATGGAGAACCATTGGAGGTTGTACCACATGAAATTGATGACCATGTTGATGAACATACTAGTCTCAATGAAGATTTTAGCATGAATGTGGATGAAGAAGATGACCCTAATGATGGAATTCGTCGTATGGTAGAGGAGTTGTACACAGCTGAAGAGGAAGGTAAAGGGAAAAAGTCTATGTTTGCAATTCTATTGGAAGAGATGAAGCAACAATTGTCCCCTGGTGGTCCTTGCCCAAGGTTTTCTTTTGTGGTGAAGTTACTTCATATCAAGTCATTTTACCGGATTTCTAATGGTGGATTCACAGCGATACTGAAGTTGTTGTCATCATCATTCCCGAATTGCTCTATTCCTGCATCATACCAGGAAGCAAAGAGACTTATCTATGCATTGGAGCTCGGATACAATTCAATCCATGTGTGCCCAAATAATTGTGTTCTGTTTCGAAAGAATTTAGAAAAAAAAATTTGTTTGTCCAGTTTGTAGTGCATCAAGATGGAAAGACAATGATGCAAGAAAGAAGATTCTTGAGAAGGTTTTGCGACATTTTCCGTTGATTCCTAGGCTGAAGAGAATCTTTTCTTCCAAAAAAACAGCAGAGGAGGTGCAATGCCACAAGTTGAAGAGGAAGCCAGTGGAAAATGAGCTCAACCATCCAGCTGATGGTGAGGCATGGAAAGTGTGGCGGAACCACCTCGGATTAACTTAATTAAAGCACGGTTAAGCCGCTTGACACGCGACACTCATGCCTTAGTCAAGTTAACTCGAAGTGTCGTTGGATTTCATCTAATTTAACCACTTAACAGGACCGAGTTAGCATAACCCACACGAAGGTGAGTGGTTAAAGAGAATACAACAGATCCACCGAGTTAGACAAGTTTGATAATTTAGTTCAACATCAAAATGAAGGTCAGAGTTTTACAAGATTCAAATGCAGCGGAAAGATAAAGGAGTGGAAGCTATCGCCGGGGTCGAATGTCCCTGTTGAGGCCAATCAGGACATCAGTGATCCCTTTCCTCGCCGTCTGAGGAGGGATCCCACTCGACTGTCCACCGAGAAGGAAGCTGGGGCGGCCAAGTGCCAACAGGAGCAAACTCGGGAGCTTCAACTTCACCTGAAAGAGAGCCACAAACAAGGCTGAGCTACTAAGCTCAACAAGACTTAACCGACTAGTGGAGAACTACTCCACCAACCTCTAGACATGCAAGGCTCTTTGGCGGAGGGGTTTGTATTGCCAAAAGCGACTACAGTGGGTCCTTACTTTCAATATTTTAGCTCAGCTTCTAAGTTCCTTAATCAGTCTACATTGGCGACTTATGCTAAACAACCATAGTTCCAACAACAAAGTATAGAACAAGCATCGGGTTCATATCATCATCATGTTCCATCTTTACTCAGTGTAGCATAGCGATCAAGCAGTCTCAAACTGTGAGAGGCAGACGAATCGATTCGAGTTTCTTAACCATGCATGGTGAACCTAATCTCACGACATCCGCGCACCACCGAGGGTCACTTCCTATGTCGGCCGTCCCCATCAATTCCCAGGCACGTGTCAGGTCCAAACTTCCCTTGGCATGCAATGCTCCACAGTCCCGGCCTCTACCGTACTGTGACCGCACTTGCACCCACATGATGCACCATGGGAACCTCGTTCCAGGGACAGCAGGGGTATAAGCCACGCCCTAGTTCAATCAGGTACTAGGCTTCCCCATCCCATACTAGGTATGAGATTTGTACTTTCAAACACTTGATCACGAACATCAACACTTTTCGACCTTAAGCAACTTCAAATAGACAGACAGGGTGATCCACCGACCACCAAAGGAGTTCACCAGGCCCTGCCCCGTCCATCGTCCTTATAGTTGTAACCAGAAGGAGAACAACCAACTCCTATAACTCGCGAGTGACAGGAAATCACTCGACTTTTACAGAGTCCTATTAAGCAATGCAACTACTCGGACTCATCAGACTAGTGTTCAGATTAAGGAAACTAAGTCATGCATCTATGGTTTCAAACAACTCCTGTACTTAAATGCACATATAAACGAACGAAGGTATGTCCAAGTTTAGAAAGTTGGGTTCATGCTCCAGGGCTTGCCTTCAAGCGGAGGGGAGGGAAACTGGTCTTCAGCTGGGGCGGCTTCGGCTTCTGGAACTGGCAGCTCAGCTACAGCTCCGTCTTCGGGCACCGGATGCAGCTCGTAGACGCCGTCAGCGAGATTTAGCTCTACACGAATGCAAATGCAGGAGTTAGCACTTAGACGGTTATTTCAACAGCAACACTTGCAAGGTTTAGCCCAGAAACTTGTAGCAAAGCTACGAAAAAAGGTGGGGAAGTTTACACTAGTTGGTGGACAGCAAGAAAAAAAAGGGTCGGATGGGAAGAAACTTATGGTCTGACCCTCCGACCTAAGGAATACTGTACCGGGGTCCTCAGACTTATCACAGAGAAGTCCCCGAAATTTTACACAGATACCCTCGGGTCAAGGAAAAGGATACAGCCGAGTCCTCGGGCGAGGCGGACAAGGGTCGGCGAAACAGACAGGGTCGGGCAAGACGGAGAAGGGGTCGGGCGAAACAGACAAGGTCGGGCAAAGCAGACAGGGTCGGGTGAGACAGAAAGAGGGGTCGGGCGAACCGGGAAGGGGTCGGTAGCTTACCTTTAGGCCTACTAGTGAAGCTTTGGGGTCGGGAAGGAGCAGACTTGGGCGGAAGGTTTTAAGCACTAAGGCTTGGGCGGCGGCGATGTCCGGCGGTGCTCCAGCGGCGGCAGAGCTTCTTGTGGGCAACAAGAAAGCTCTAGCACAGCGCGGAGGAGTAGGCGGCTGGGTGGATTGGGAAAGGCAGGTGTTAAGCGGAGAGGAGAGTTCCTCAAGAACTTAAGTGGCAGCGCTGGAGCACGAAACAGAGGAAAAGGCAGCAAGACAACGATGGCGAAGGGAACTCCGGTAGGACTCTGGCCTTCCCTTTTATAGCTGCGCGGGAGATAGAGAGTGTTGGAGCAGCACGAAGATCGGGAAGGAAAAGGATGGAGTGGGCTGCCATGGCGGCGATTGAGCGGCGCTGGGCGGTGGAACAGAACTTCGGAGATAGCGTCTTCGGCCATTGGGCACTGGAAACAAGGCGGCACAGGTGCGGTTTTGCCGGGGTCGAGATTTAGCGGAGGCGGGCGTCGTCGAGCGGCGGATTTGATTGGTGTGATAGGGAGAATGGCGCTACAAGCGGTTGCAACAGGTGAAAAGACAGGGCGAGCTATGGCTGCGCGGGCGAGCGCGAAACAGCGGTTTGCCGAGGCATTGCTCTGGCAAGGCGGAAAGGAGCTGTCGCGGCCGGAGTTGGGGTTGGCGATGGAGGAATCGTCGCGTAGCGAATTCGCGGGCGGCGCGACTGTGGAGAGGCGGTGGAAAAACCGGAAGGCATCGGGGCTTGCAGCCGGGGATCTGGCGAGCTAATGATGGGCGCGTGCGGTGAGGCGGTCTGATGCAGCAGCGTTAAAGTTTCTGCCACGGCGGCGACGGGGCACCTTGGCGCGGCCGGCGAGGGTGCGAGCAAGATGAGGTGAAGCATAAAGGGTCGCAGAGGGGCTTCCGCTGCGATTGGGGAAGAGGGCGCGGGAATCCATCCTGTCACGACCGGCGACTAGGCGAGGCGGCGGGCGTCGGAGAGATTAAGCCACGCGGCTGAGAAGCTCTGAAGCGGGCGCATGCTGCTCGAGTGCGTCTGCCTCGGGAGATCCGGGGAAGAGATGTGCGGGTCCACCCGTCAGTCTCGGTTTCTCATCTGCCCCAAGACGGGAAAGAACACTGCTGTTGAGACTTAAAAGGAACCGGCGGGGTTTAGGGTCGAGTTTCCAGGGGTCGGGGCTAAGAACTGGTTTTGAAACGCTTAAGCTCAAGGGGGCTGAGATAGAGGGATTAGGGACTCGGATTAGGATTACTCGGCTGATTTAACCCGGGTCGTTACAGAAAGACTTTGACAGGAAGTATGGATGGTTTGCAGAAGATGCAAGGAACATCAGGCTTGGCCTCACTACTGATGGTTTCAATCCATTTGGTAAAATGAGCTCCTCGTATAGCATGTGGCCAGTGTTTCTTATCCCGTACAACTTTCCTCCATGGGAATGTGTGGAGCAATCCAACTTTATCATGGGCCTGCTTATCCCTGGTCGAGAATGCCCAGGAAAGGATATTGATGTCTTCTTGGAGCCACTTGTTGAGGAGTTCCAAGAGCTTTGGAAAGGTGTCCCTACTATTGATGCACTTAGTGAGAAGAAGTTTGATTTACATGCTGTTGTAATATGGTGCATTCATGATTATCCTGCTTTGAGCACATTGTCAGGTAGAGTCACAAGAGGTTATTATGCTTGTGTGCATTGTGATAAAAACCCTTACTCCAAAAGGATAAGGAATAAGATATGTTACATTGGCCATTGGCGTTTCCTTCCTAGGGACCATCCATGGAGGAGGAGCAAGGTGTTTGATGGTAATGTTGAAAACCGTGAGAAGCCAGAGAAATTTACCATGGATGAGCTGATGGAGCAACTAGAGAGGGTCAAGGATGTCAGACCAGGAAAGCATCCTAAAAGATAAAAAAGAAAGCGAGACGAAGAGGGCCAATGTTGGAAGCGAAGGTCATGTTTGTGGGATTTACCATATTGGTCAAGTTTGAAGCTACGGCATAATCTTCATGTTTGTGGGATTTGCCATATTGGTGGAGGATTCAAATTTAAAATGAAGCTCAAAGTAGGCAAGATGAGCAGATTTCAGCCTCATCGCTAAAATAAGTTCTAAGTCTAAAAAACAGCGATGATTAGCAGTTTTTGGCGCAAGTCCAATGTCTGTCGCACCGAATGTCCCCATCTTCACCGATTCCCTCTCCTCTCTGAACTTGCGCTGCAACCACATCTTCAATGTCGTACTAGTACTCAATTAATGATTGGGCCTAGTGGCGCAACGACAGTGGTACTAGTACTAACACACATGCATGTGCATTGCAACGGGTGGAAAATCTTGAGCAAGTGATCGGACAACATTGCGGTTCTTGTCTGAGTAGTACTACTCTACGATCGGACACATCGCAGTTCTTTTCTGAGTAGTACACTTATTCTGAAACAATCAAGACCAAAGGCCACTAATGCTACTCGTGAAGATTTTGGCTCATTGTATCAACCTGAAGCCGGTGAAGACGTTGAGCAAAGAGTAGTTGATAAGGTACCTTGATGACAACCCAACATTTATGTTAAATATGCAGTACATGAGCAAAGCTCAGTCATTTGTGTTAAATATGCAGAATTATTCATTTTGTTGTAATTTGTTGTATCATGTAGGAGGCCATGCAAGACTTGGAACCTGAAGTTAGGAAGAGTTCGGCAAGAACATCAAAGAGAGTGATGGCAATGGCACTTCGGGGGCAAGACGACCAGCAAGAATTACTAGGCAGAGGACAAGGGAATTGGCCTCAGCTGATGAAGTTCCAACAACAGACCCACAAGTTGGTTCCACAGAAGATGCACTGATGGCTGCCAATGATAATACCCAATCCAACAACCAGAATGAGCCTTCTACTGAAGGCAAGTGATTGTATCCTCTCTCCACTATTAATGATTTATTTATTTGCATTAATGGGTCTATGATTTCCTTTAATTATTTTCCAAATTCCATGATAGGTCCATGTATCACCAAAAGACACCTAGGCAGAGATTTGGATACGATTTCAAGAGGGTTAAGAGACAAGATCCCAGTGAACATCTCTGAAGGAAAGTTGCGGCCAGAGGAGCCTTTGTAAGCTGCAAAACTAGCATCAAAGGCTGGTATTATTCTACGGGACCATGTCCCAATCTTCACTCACTGGAAGCATTATAAGGAGGACGCTGCCAAACCTCTTGTTAAAAACTACAATGATAAACTTAGTGTAAGTAACCTGGCTGCTAAATAGATACCTATTTTTCTGTGGTTTATGGATTACAACTATACAATAAGTGGTGTAAGCTTTAGTATTTTCTAAATTTCTAGTACCATAGTTTTGGTCTAAATCTAAGTCTTAGTTGCAATATCAGTGCTTATAAATTCACAAAAGAGCATAACAGTCTGTGCACAAAATAATTGTATGTGTCTGCTTGCATTTTTAGAACAAACAGTGCTTATAAAGGGTCCATTCAATCAATCAGTGTTATAAATCTTTGGTTAGAGAGTTTCTGCAGCTGCTTTGTTGCTGCAGCTAGAAAAATGTGTGACTGCTAGGAACATATTTTTCTGTGGTTTATGAATTACTAAATAAATATGTGGCTTCTTGCATTTTCAGAAATTCAATTGGTGTTCGTCCTTTGTCATTTCTTTTAGTGATCTTGGTTCAATTTGTGTATTTTTTCTTGCTGATCATACACTTTGTCTATCTCTATATTCAAATTATTTTGTAATATAGTGCTGCATAATCTAGAGTTGACACTTGTTTATACTGCTTGTTGTTGCTACCGCTGCCACTGCCGCACACTCCCAGAACATCATTTGAATGATGTTTAACGATATGTGCATGCTCTTGTCCAGAGTCAATTCACCATTAACAAAGATGTTGTGCCAGTGAAAGATGCATTTTCTGATTTGCTCAAAAAAGGACAGCGGCAAATGAGATACAAGCTGAAGAAGCAATACTTCAATGGCATACCAGCAAATGCAGTGAGAACAACTTCACCGCTGTCCACTATGACTGACATGCGGTGGAAACAACTCATGGACATGTGGTCTAACCCAAATCACAAGGTACCCTTCCTTAATATCTATCAAAATTGTTGCCTTACACAGAATATAGATTGTCTGTCCACTAATGTTTATCTTTCTATAGGAAAATGTCTAAAAAACAAAGATAGACGTGAGCTAGTTTAGTACCACCAGATGATAGGATCTTGGAGCTATGTTGCTCAATGCTATGTCATGGTAAGATAAATCACCGCATCTTTACAAACTTTTGTGATTTTTAGTTGATACTGGAGGTTGTATGTGTCCGAAATGGTGCTTGTTGCATGGAAAATACTATCTGCTCTATGTAATTTACTTTTATGTTATTTACTGTGTTGCTGCTACTGTGCTGCTGCTACAAATAACTCTTCACATGCTTTCAGTTATTTACTTTTCTGTTTGTATGTAATTTCAGAAGCAAACCAAATTTAAAGATGCGCCACCAACTGTGATTGATATTTTTAAGGACACCCACTACAGCAGCAAGTCAGGTTTTAATGAGCAAGCGAAGGATGCCATTGTGAGTATCTTTTCCTATTTCTTACTATGATGAACAACACAATAGATCAGTACAAAAGAAAAATATTTACACAGATCTTTATTCCATATAAACATCATTACATATATATGTTCTAGAAACTGATAATTAGCATAGAAGGTTCCATTCTATAGACATCATTCCATTTCTTCCACTATGTTGCTTTCCATATAGACATCAGTTCTAGACATATATAACTAGCACTGAAATCTGACTTTTTTGTGTTATTGTTGCTAGGCTCAAATGGAGGTCTATGTTGCTCAACCAACAGAAGAAGGGCAAGATCCGAAGACTCTTGTTCAAGCTATTGCTCATGTTATGCCAAAATCAACTTTTCTTCGCAGTGTTGGCATGCAGTCCGCAGCGATAAAGAGAAATGCCAAAGCTGCTGCAATGAATGATCGCGTAAATGAGCTTGAGAGTGAATTGCAAGTTGAGAAGATGGGATCAACAGGACTGCGATCATAGCTGGCTGATGTGCAGAAACAATTAGAGGATTAGAAAGAAGCAGCAAGGAAGAATGAAGAAGCAGCAAGGAAGAACGAAGAAGAAACTGAGAAGCTAAAGCAGCAAGGTCTTGAAATCCAAGGTTTCCTTCGTACCTTGTTTGGCAACAAGTTTGCATCACCTGATGCTTAGTAGTAAGCTCTCCAACTCAATTAGGCTCATATTATGGTGACATCTGTGTCTGCGAGGCTAAGGATGCTATTTTGGTGATTACTGAACTTACAATAGTAGCAGCATGATAATTCTGTGCTTGTGTCCGTTGTGCTGCTGGTGTCTTGCTGTTGTTTTTGTGCTGCGGCTGCTATAATGATTACTGAACTTACAACAGTAGCAGTAGGATAATTCTGTGCTTGTGTCCGCTGTGCTGCTGGTGTCTGACTGCTGTTTTTGTGCTGCGGCTGCTGTAGCAGCAAGTTAAAATTTGAGACTTTGAGACTGGACGTATGTTGAATTGGTGGATGGATGTAAGGTATATGTATTGCATTGTAAGACTTGTGGAATGCTTGTGATATTGCAATCATATGTGGTGATGTTGATTCATTTGAATCTGATGGATGTAATGTATTTCATTTAAAAATATGATGGATGTAATGTATACGTATTTCATTTGAATAAGTGTATGGGCTGAAATATGTGGCCTGACAAGAATATATGGGCTGAAATATACAAGCTGAAAAAATTGGATGGGCTGAAATTGTGTGGGCTGGAAAAATAGGCCGAAAAACGAAAATAAAATAATGGGCCAGGCAATATCAGTCGAAACAAGCTTGTGGCCCATGAAGAGACTGCTTGCTATGTGGGCTTTAGCAGGCCAAAATTCATTTTGTGACTTTTTTTTCCCTTGCCATGTCAGCTTTTGATCCTAGGCATTTGCCCATGTGGCAAGGCCTAAGATTTTGTGACAACAAACCAAAGTTATAAACCTACATGACACTAAAATCCAGGGTCATAACCTTGTGACATTAGATTTACAAACATCACATAATCAATTTGTGACCCTAACGTTTGAATTTTCGTCAACCGGAGGTCATAAATCTTAAGTTGTGACATTAATTCTATATATTTTGACATAAATAGAATGTCAAAAAACCACACATGTCTTGCAGTGAAGCAAGAGAACAGCTGCTTCATTTGAGGGCTCGCCGGCACTCTCCGAGATGGCAATGGCACTTGCTCAACGGATGGGGAGGTGAATGGGAGATGTCGGGGCTCTTCCATTGGATTTACTTGCATTGAAACAAAATCAACCTATTGCCAAATATATGAGCAATCCATCCAAATCAATTGTAACGAGACCAAGTTTGAGCGAGAAATTGGTAGCCTGGGTGCTTATTGCAGCCGCTTCCCTTCTACATCAGAGAAGGATTAGACCAAGGCTCGGTGGATTTAGTGGTAGCGTGAAGAAGAGGAAGGAAGCAGGGAACAGATGATGAGCATGTAGATGGTGCGTGGGTGGTGCTCTCCGGCGTCCGCTGCCCATGGCTGCTCCTCTTGCGCTGGTATCCGCCGCACTCGCCCGCTCCTCACCTGGAGCATCTTGAGTGGCACAGGCGGCCACGGCTCACGGCGCAGATGGACGGCATGGCTCGCAACGATGGCAGGGGAGGGGAAGAGAAAAAAATATAATAAAAAAAGAAGACATGTCCATGCTGTCGTAATAAGGTCCATCATTTTTAATGTCTTATTTGTTTATTTATTTACGCATGTCAAAACATGTCAAACCCGCCGCCATGTTCGTACCATGTAGGACAAAACCAGTCTGGTACCGGATTCATAAGTTGGAGGAGTTGGAACGGACGGTTTTTGAATCGTACGAGGAAACGTGGACTCCGCCTGTATTTTTTTTCCTTTTGTTTTCAATCATTTTTCATGCAACCGACGAGGTTTTGGCACATCAGCTAGTACCTCTACAAAATTTGACGGGAAAAACGCCTACAACAAACAATCACCAGGCCGGAGGGCAGGGAAAATGATTCAGGAAACATTGAAAAGTGAGGACCAAAATGAGAAAATGAGAAGACCCGCAGAAGAAGTTATGCCTCGAAACATGTTCTGGCCATGTTTAGTTCACTCCAAAATTCCAACTCTGGCACTATGCAAAAAGAAGATTCTTCATCACATCAAACTTGTGGTACATGCATGGAGTACTGAATGTAGACGAAATCGAAAGCTAATTGCACAGTTTTGTTGTACTTTGCGAGACGAATCTTTTAAGCCTAATTAGTCAATATTTGGATAATAATTCACAAATACAAACGAAACGCTACAGTGTTGCTACAGTAATTTTGACACCCCAAAGTTGGGCGACTAAACAAGACCTCTGTTTTGCTACTCCACATCGAGGAGGCAACACGATCTGCAAGGAAAGGTAGTACTGCTGATCAGTACCCTAAACATTAGTGGAGTAGTCTAAGCGACTCAATGCATACATTGCATTGATACGATACATAGATGCATATGCGTACGTACTCCTCGTGCGCAGTGCGCAATTCCAGGCGACACATGGCACCCATCGTCAATGCTAGGTACAAAGGGCTTGTTCGCTTCAGCTTATAAGCCGGCTGAAAAGCTGAAACGGCTGATTTGTTGTGAGAGGAAAACACTGTTTGGTGGTTGATAAGCCGGCTGAATAAGCTGAAGCGAACAGGCCCAAAACAACAGCTTCAAACGATGACACATCAGTAGCGGAACTGGAGAGAAATTTAAAGGGAGTCAGACAAACATTTGCCGGTTAAATAATTTTGGTAATTTGTCCCACACAAGTATAGTAGTTAATTATGCAACTGTAATACACAAAAACGAATAGTTTGCAAAAGTAATCAATATACCTTATTCATTTCAATTTGACTGTCTGATTCTTCACTATATTGAAATGATCAATAATCGAATCTGTCGT
Source organism: Setaria italica (assembly GCF_000263155.2). NCBI lineage: Eukaryota > Viridiplantae > Streptophyta > Magnoliopsida > Poales > Poaceae > Setaria > Setaria italica. The sequence continues at coordinate 23,791,085 of NC_028450.1, read as the reverse complement.
GACCTTCATTGCAATCTCTCTAGAGTAGGAAGCAATCTTTTAAAAATCCATCTCCATTTTGTTTTGTTGCCTAGTCTTAACCAATTTTATTGCAAAAAATGTGTGCTTTTGTAGTTGCAGTTGAAACTGGTAGAGTAAGAATAAGACTTTGGCCTAACTTCATCAAAAAAATCCTATGATATTATGGGACAAGAAATAAATTTGAAAACAATTTAGGGGATATACCGATATGGTTTAGGGAAATAGGACTTGCTTAAATTGGTTTGAGTTGGAGGAGGAATATAAAAGCAGGAGGGTCGGCTGTGATGTTGCCCTTCATTGCAGCCACACCGCCGCGACCACCGGCTTGCCCATCGTTGATGGCACAATGACAGTGCAAGACTTCAGCAGTCCGCAGACCGCAGGCAACAGGTGAGCGGGCAGCAGGCGAGGTTTTGGCGGCATCGACGCATTGCGAGATTTGAATGAAACGTCGCGTGATTAGGTACGTGAACAGGCACCTGACCACTTGTGTGCGTACATGCATTGTTGGGCACTGGGCAACAGATGCCAGAATGTCAATTAGGCTTAGCTCCGTGATCTTTGGCTTGCTGAGTGCTAAAACGATCTATGGACTGACCATTTATAAGGGATTTAGAGCAACTCCAAGAGGTTACTAATCTTATCCCCAATACTTCTTTTAGGGTAAAAAGAGAAAAAACGAACTCCAACAGTCCACCCAAACCTTCCCCAACTTTTTAGCAACACTAAAAAACAGCCTACCACCGCGTATATTTTAGCGTTGGCATTCCTCCCCCAATCTTGATTCCTGCACGCTCGCGCGTCCCTTCCGATGGGCCCAATACGATGACTAGGCCTGTTTTAAAATATTGGGAGCTATTTATTAGCGATCTGCTGTGGATTGATATGTTTTTGGGGGAAATTTTTTTTGGAAGAACCCCCAATACATAGTTTTGGGGAAGAATTTTTTGAAATACTCTTGGAGTTGCTCTTACAAGGGGTAGTAGAATTTTTTTTTCTTTGTTGGGGGAGGCCATAGCCCCCGCTGCCCACCTCAGTTCCGCCACTATGGCACATAGATGGTCTTTGAAGAAAGCACCGCATATATTTCCTTAATTCCAAATTATAGGTTATTTTAGATTTTTTATATACATAGATTTTACTACGAATGATTAGAATAACCGATATCTAGGTGTATAGTAAAAGTTATATATCTTGAAAAGGTATAGTAAAAATTATGTATCTTGAAAAAATAAAACGACTTACAATTTGAAAAGGGGAAGTAGACGACACACGAGGAAAATCGCTAACTCTAGTTCATCCATCCATGGAGTACGTGCTCACCGCTAGCAATACTACAGGAGCAAGCTAGGCGCCGGCAAAGGTAGTGAGGATGATCCTGGCCCTTTGCCTGCTGCATCAATAACCATGGTGTTTTTGGTAGAAGATAACCCTTTTAGTTTGGTAAGCATCACACACCACCATTGGATAAGGAACCCAAACACAGGCACTGAGACTGAGGTACACATGTAATTCTAGGTCAAAATTGGCCCATAGGCCACAATGAAATAGCTCACATCAAAATGAAAACACGGGAGCATAGTATCAGAGAGGTCGCACCATTAAGACCGAATGAGTGAAAACAACTCATGATAATATTCACCTATTAGATAAAAAATTATTTATAAATCTAATGAATGTATATAACTATGAAAGTATACACAGTCAATGGATGTATAAGAATTTTTGTTTTAATACTTTTTGTATGGTGTTTTTAGAAACATTTCATGAAATAAACTCAATGCCAATGTTGTCACGGCCCATTCCAAGCATAACATGGAGCAAGCGTGTTCATCATCATAAGCATCTCTGCAAAAATTTGAGCCCTTCCTTTTATGCATTTGAATTTGAATTTAAATTAAAGAGTTTAAGTTAAAATGTGATTCATGAAGCAACTTGAAATTTCACAGTAATACATGCTAATAATTTACTTATTAAATATTAATTTAAAAACCATGAATTTTGAAGACCATGTAGAGGGTAAAACAACTTGGGAGAAAACTCAAATAGTGTTTCGTGAAGAATTTTGTTTCAAATCTACAAATGCCTACCTGATCTAAGTAAATGGGTCGCAAATGATTTATAGTACCATCATAAAAAGCTACATTACTTCTGGAGATCTTTAGGTCGTTCACTTTAGACCTGCTATGGAAACCTACATCATTATGGATTACCTCAACATTTTTATCAAAATCAAGAAATCTCGCCCATTCAACCAGCGACAATGTATTTCTGTATTTCAATTGGTAAGGTTAATTTGGTTCTTTGTTTGACAAAACTTTTATTTTTGTCAATTAAATATACAAAATTACCTATTTTAGTAAGTCAATTGATGATTTTTATAAGAAAACATGCGCAATGTAGCACATTTTTGTAATTTTATTATGATTTCATATATTATTTGTATAAAATACAAATATAATTAAAATAAAAATATGCTTGTGATGGAATTTGACCACTCATGTTCGAGTCTTTGATGCCACATTGGGTAATATCATCAACCTATTGGTACTTGCACAGGTGCAGTCGGTGACAGGGGTTTAACTGTTGGTTGATTCTTGATGTATACAGTACCACACCGATTGTTCGGTTTAAACAATGATAGTTATCCGATATAGTCATCGTATAAGTCGGTGGTCATCTTGGATCGGCTCAACATCGGCTCGAATTCGGGTTTGTATGATTTGTGGGCCACACTGTATGCTCTGATGTGAATCTACACCAGATGAGTCAGTGTTCATCGGTTCGCATTGCTCAAATTCGGTTGTGCATGATTTCAAAGCCACACTGTATGCACTGGTGTTTAACAATAAAGGGCATCATTGGATGAGTCGGTGATAGTTAGTGACTGTTGGAACATGAAGGAAAGTGATCACCGAATAATTCGGTGTGCACAGTAATAGTGTGCAGGAGCTGTCGGTGACCCTGAATTTTGCAGGCCTTGGTCATAATTTTTTTTGGAAGTCCAAAGAACAAGAGAAGCACTAGAAGTGATTTGCAAGTTTTTTAATTTAAGATTAAGAACATCATTTGTGCTTGGAGAGTATCAATTGTGCATCCACCCATCTCTTTAGCTTTGTGTAGGTTAAGTGGTGTTCTTTACTTGTTATTCTTGGTGATCGGCATCACCTATATGGCTTGGTGTTGGTGGTATGTTTCTTGGTGAGCTCTCGAGGAGTCATCTTGTGAGAAGTCCTAAGAACATTGTGCTCGGTTTGGAACCCACTGGTCTGAAGTTGAGAATGGATTGCCACTAGTTAGCATTTGGTCCTTGTGCGGGTGCTCTGAGAACTAGGGGAGAATGCCGACTCTCTGATACTTGGGGAAGATCGGTGTTCTAGCTCTCTCTTTACTTCCTGCAATTTTAATTCCTAAAATTGACATGTAAGTATAGGGTTGGAACTAGTGTGCAAGACTTTAAAATGACTAGAATAGCTACACTCTCTAAAGTGTTAGGCATATGGGGTGATTAGTGTGCAAGACTTTAAAATGACTAGAATAGCTACGCTCTCTAAGGTGTTAGGCATATGGGGTGATTAGGCTTATTGTTAGGTATAATTTCTACAAGATAAATTTGCAAAAGTCTAATTTACCCCTCTCTTAGGTATCTTGATCTTTTTTATGTCTAATGTTTTACTATACTTTGAAAGTCCTAGAAGTTTGCTACTGCCTCAAGTGATGCTCAAAGACAAATGCTTCCATTTCATAGCCCCTCTTCCAAGATGGATGTGAAATCAACATATATCACAGAAGCTGATGAGGATGACGTGTGTTTATTGATTCAAACCCTTACTTATCATTTGCTTCAAGTTGGCGAAGGATCATCCCTTAATGTGGTACTTCCCTTTACTCCTAAAGCGCACACAAAGGTGAACTCTATTACAAGATTGTGGTTCATTTTATGCTTATGGGGTTATGCTTCGAATTGGCCAGTTCTTGCCTCTATAGGTTCTGTGACGTGAAAGATACGTACGTGCATTGCAACTAAATCTACATGTTCACCTTCGTCTTTGGAAGCAACAAGGGACCCGATTGATGAGAGCATCCATAGCCGTAGAAGACAAACCTGATTAAAGTTCATCAAGGGAGAAAAATGTCCATTTAAATGGTTAGAGGAAGCCAGGCCCAGACATTGGGTGAAAGTGAAAAAATGCAGAATTTTTTATGAAAACTAAAATATGTTAACACATGTTGTAAAAGACTAAAATTTTAGTGCTTATTGCACAATTCTACAATTATTTTGATATTATATACTTGTTGCAGAAAACAACAAATTTCTCACAAAGCTAAAGGATAACATTGTGGACCCACCTTATGCATGCCTTAGAAGCTAACGTTTGGGCCCATGCTGAGAAAGTTCTAGCTTTGTGCATCAAGGTTTTCGCAAAAGGCTCTCTAAAACATGTGTCAAAATAATTGTAGGCTTCTAAAATTTACTCAAGAAAAAAGATGTTATATTCTTTATGTGGCTTAAACCAAGATCTTTTACTATCAACTGTTTTGATCTATTATATAAGCACCAAGCTTACATTTATCTTCCACTTCCAACCAATGTCTCGTGTATATCTTTCTCTTATACCAATGCCATTTTTTTAAACTTTGTGCTCCTTCCCTGCTGGCATGCCCTGTGAGCAACATTCACCGCATCCTTTATCACGGACGATGGAGCATGATCCCCTTTACCATCGTATGTCTATGCTGCCACCGTTCACATTCTGCCATCCAGACACGATAAATCTTAAATTTCAAAACCTAACCTCTCATAAATCCCTAATCTATACGCAAGAAAATGTCGTTTTTTATTTTCAACCTTTTTTTAAAAGAAACCTTTGTCTCAAATATCATAGACCTGAAAAATAAACCAAAACTTGCCGGAAACACTCACTGAGAGAGGTCCGAGACCGAGGGGGTGTTTGGATTCCAGGGACTAAAGTTTAGTCCTGTCACATTGGATATTCGGATGCTAATTAGGAGGACTAAATATGAGCTAATTATAAAACACTAGTAGAGAATTGGCTTTCGATGCGCCCCCTTTTGTCCCGGTTTAAAGTTGGCCTAGGACAAAAGGGGGTGCGCCACAGTAGGCAAAAATAGAGGGGAGAGTTAGTCCCGGTTGGTAATTACAACCGGGACTAAAGGCCCCCCTTTAGTCCCGGTTGCAACGGCTAGTTCCGGGGCGTTGGTGGCGGCACCCTTTTGTCCCGGTTGGAGGTTCAAACGGGGATAAAAAGGTGGAGCCCGGGGGCAGGGGGCTACCGGTTTTAAACTTGGGACCGGGACCCAGCTAGTAGTGTTTTGCGTGAGTGGGAGTTTTTAAACGCTTCCCATTATATTGACAGAGGTCTTTCTTCCTCCTCCAACCTGAGCCAATCCACCACATAGACAGAGAGCTGAGCTTCACCTACTCTCCGGTGGTGCCGAAGCAAGGGAGGTGCTGCCCGATTTTTTCCCCCTCATTTTTGTGGGAATTTCACTCAGCCAACACAAGTGTTGTGAAGGTTTGCTACTTCATCCTCGTGTTATGCTTTGATTTATGCTTTGGAGATGGAAAGATTAATTGCTAGAATGTGATGAAGTAGAAAATGGATAGGTATTTTGAGCTAGAATGTGAGGGAGATTGATATGTCATATATAGTATGTATTCTTGCAGTGGTTTAAGAATGATGCTACCTTGTCTAGACGGTTTATCTTATCAAATTCAATAAGGTTTTTCAAATCCATACTTGTTGAACTTGCATACCGTGTTCATCTCTGCGAGGATGTTCTCCGCCAAACAGCAACGTATGTCAAGAAGGAGGTTCGATTCTACAAGAAAGAGTGGATACGGACATCATGACCGTGTCCCCTTTTCCGTAGAATCGAACCTCTTTCATGACGAAGTGCGGTGCCGCCTAGTTGAGGGCATGCTCGCGACATGATCACGGTCTTCAAGTTCAACAACTTATGCAGTGCTAAGGTAAGAATTTTTGTACATAGATGGCTTCTGCTACTGGAGGAAGTGGCGATGGTGGGGGCGATCGTGGTTTCTCTTTTGGCAAGGGGAAAATCATAGTTGGCCCTCAGCATAAGCTAAAGAAAATGAGCGCGTTGGAAAAAGTAATGCTTCGTTATTTGCAGCAACGTCATGAAGAAGCTGTTACCGCGGGTCAGGAACCTCCTTTTGGTGGTCGTTATGCTCCACCCTCAGTCCCGGGTATTTCACGTCCAATTAGTACTACCATTTCAGGCGGCACAAATAAACCTAAGGATGAGGCTGGTTCAGCGGAACCTTCGTCTTCACCGCCCAAGGATGCTTAAAGTCCTCCTAGATAATAACCAGTGGATGGATTATTGTATTGTATCATGTTGTTTACATCTTTAATTTAAATATGTGTATTTGGATCTTCATGTTGTTATATTGTATCATGTTGTTTGAATCTTTAATCAATTTTCACGCGTAATCCATTGTCAAGTGTAATCCATTTTCATGCGTAATACGATGCAGATGGACTGGCAATGGATGTATAATGCAGACAGGTGGAGCAAGGTGTTTATTGATGGCTTGCATTATTTTCTCAAAGTGGCCAAAACGAACAAGCCAGAGAATGGGTTCGTATGTTGTCCATGCTTCCAATGCAATAACAAGAAGGAGTATTCAAAGGATTCCTGGGGGACTATTCGCAGCCACTTGTTTAAATACGGTTTCATGCCTAACTATTTAGTTTGGACCAAGCACGGTGAACGAGGGGTTGTAATGGAAGATGGCGAGGAGGAGGCAGATGACAGCATTCCGGACTGGATTGCAGGTCAAGCTTTTGCAGATACTACAATGGGCGAGGCTAATGAAGATGAGTTTGAAGAAAATGGCCCTACTGATGACCTTGGTCAGGTGATACGAGATGCACACAGAGATTGCAAAACTGAGAAGGAAGCAGCAAAGTTGCAGCGCATGATAGATGATCACCAAAAATTGTTGTGCCCAGGTTGCCAGCAGGGCCATAAAAAACTAGATACGACACTAGAATTTGTGCAATGGAAGGCAAAAAATGGTGTGTCCGCTGAGGCATTTCAGGGGATATTAAACATTGTCAAGAAGATTCTTCCCGAGAATAATGAATTACCGTCCACAACATATGAAGCTAAACAAATTATTTGCCCTCTCGAATTGGATGTTCAGAAGATACACGCATGCCCTAATGACTGTATCCTCTATCGTGGTGATGAATATGAGAAATTGGATGCTTGTCCTGTCTGCAAAGCGTTGCGGTATAAGATCACGCGAGATGATCCTGGTGATGTCGAGGGGTAGTCTCCCAAAAATAGAGTTCCGAAGGTGATGTGGTATTTTCCTACAATACCACGCTTGATGCGCTTGTTTAGGAACAAGGCGAATGCTAAGTTGATGCGATGGCACAAAGAAGAACGTAAGGAAGATGAGATGCTGAGACACCCCGCAGATGGGACCCAGTGGAGATCAATTGATAGAGCATTCCTGGACTTTGAAAGTGAAGCAAGAACATAAGGTTTGGTTTAAGTACTGATGGATTCAATCCATTCGGTGAGTTGAGTAGTGGCCATAGTACTTGGCCTGTGACCCTATGTATGTTCAACCTTCCTCCTTGGCTGTGCGTGAAGCGGAAGTTCATTATGATGCCGGCGCTTATCCAAGGCCCAAAACAACCCGGCAACGACATTGACGTGTATCTAAGACTGTTGGTTGATGACCTTTTACAGCTCTGGAAGGAAGAAGGTGTACGTGTGTGGGATAAGGATAGACAAGAGATTTTTAATCTACGAGCATTGTTGTTCGTAACCATCAATGTTGGCCTGCACTGAGTAACCTTTCGGGACAGACAAATAAGGGATATCGGGCATTCACCCACTATTTAGATGACACAGACAGCATGTATTTGAAGCACTGTAAGAAGGTCGTCTATATGAGTCATCGTCGATTTCTCCCTGCTCACCACCAGCTGAGAAAGAGCAGGATACATTTTAAAGGGGCACCAGACCATCGTAAAAAACCTGCTCACCACCAGCTGAGAAGGATAGCATGTTTGAATACTTGAATAGTATGAAGGCCCCGTCTGGGGGCTCCTCGAATATAAAGGGAATAATAAATATGAAAGAAAAGAAGTTTACAAATCTCAAGGCTCATGACTGCCACATGTTGATGACCCAGTTGCTTCTGGTTGCACTGAGGGGTGTTCTACCAGAAAATGTTCGGTTACCGCTCATAAAGCTATGCGCGTTTCTCAATGCGATTTCGCAGAAAGCAATCGATCCATCCAAGCTATCAAAGAGCAGCCCCCATGAAGGAACCTGCAGCACCACTAAAGAAGTCACGAGCACCGCCTCCTAACAAAAGACAGAGAAAGAAGAAAACAAAGAAACCTGAAGTAACTCGTAAGGAACGCTGGGAGGCAATGACTCATGCGGAACAGTGGGCAGAAATCCAACGAGAGGCCAGTGAGTGGTTCAAGAAACAAGTCGAAGAAAAATAAGCAAGGGAGATGGAGCCACCGCCAGTAAATCGAAGAAAGTCATCTTCCAGTGGTGCTGTCCCCGACCTCGGGTATTTATAAAAAAAACACTCAAAGGTAGCAGCAATGCCCTTGGATCAACAAGCAGAAGTATTGAAATTCATGTAAGAAATAGGTCTTGGACTTGATGAATGTTTAGGGCAAGTTGAGACGCCAACTGCACCGCCCCTTGAGCTGAGATGGCCTTATGAGCTAGGCAAACCTCTTGTAAGGCCTTTGTTGCTACGGAAGCTATCAACAAAGATGTACAAATTCCATCAATGGTATATGATGGCATCCGCCGACTCGAGGGAGATATTCGGCCTGAAGGTAAAATCGATAGATTTTTACGGTGAAGGTGAGAAAGTGTTGTGGCTAGACTTCAAGGATATATACGAAGTGTACCATCATGATGCCTTGGACGTCTCTCTGATCAGCGCTTGGGTTCTGTAAGTATCCGTTTATCTCTACATGTAAATTTTGACGTGCGTCACCGTACTAACTTCGTCTTCCATTTTATGTAGGATGCTAATTCAGACGTGCCGACGAGAGGCGTACCTACATATAGGCTTCATGGATCCATCTGTAGTTAACCAAAAACAGATATAATTATTGTCAGAAAAAACCTTGGTGGAAGTATACAATTTCCTAGACAAATAAACATTCAAGGATTTCATACTACTTCCATACAACTTCAAGTAAGTGTGTGTATACCGTCTACTTTCATTGTCTTTTTCCTTACCTGATTAATGTTAGTTAGCTCTAATATGCATGAACATTTTACGTACGCAGTTTCCACTGGATCCTTATTATAATTGAGCCTGAAAGAAGCCACGTCACTGTCTTCGATTCGTTGAGGAAAGATCCGGTGGACTACCAAGACATGCAAGACATGCTAGGCTTGTAATAATTCTGGACCTTTATCTCTATGCAAAAGTTTGTTTCCTAAATTTTATCCCTGTTACACTATATCATTCATTATTCTAATCCGCAGCGTATGGAAACAATTCATAAGGACACACAAAGGTCCATTCAAAGAAAAACTTACATGGAACACAGACTTCCCGGTACGTATGAAGTCTACACATTTATTACATTGTATAACACGAATATTTTATAACTTATTTTTTTCCGCACTCAAGTGCTTAAGACAGGAACCCGGGAATAATCTATGTGGCTACTACATCTGTGAGCACATGCACAGTTTTATGGGACCCAAGGGACTAAAGATGACGCCGCACAACTTTAAAGTACATAAAATAAAACTATTACTAGTTAATTATTTTCTAGCTCCTTATATTTATTTGTTCGTGTAACATTCACAAATTTTCAAATTATAGATGTTAAATATTCAACAAGGACTCTTGAAGGAAGAAAGAGTAGCGGCAATATGTGAAGGTCTTATTGGATTCCTAATGGACGAGGTGGTAAATCCAAAAGGAGAATTTTATTACGATGGACGACAATTAGACGCTCCGAGCAACAACACCTCGACGGGAAGATTGTAGATAGATAGTTTGATTAATTTGTATATATAATACACCCTAATTATGATCGATTTGTACTAGTTGAATTGTGTATATGAATTGTGTGTGTATATATATAGTAATTGTATAATTACAAATTTCATTCATTTAAATACTAGTTGATTTCATTCTAAAAAAATCTCAACTACTAAAGGTTAACAAAAGGGCCGCGGTACTACGTACGTGATGCATGAAAATTTCAGGCGCCACGCAGGGTGCCATGCACAAAACATTTAGTCCCGGTTGGGAAACCCAACCGGGACTAAAGGGGCACCGGTTGCCCCTTTAGTCCCGGTTGCTTTTACCAACCGGGAGTAAAGGGCCTGTCCCGCGCCTGGCGTGGCAGGTCCTTTAGTCCCGGTTGGTGACACCAACCGGGACTAAAGGGTGACCTTTACTCCCGGTTGAAAGACCCGGGACTAAAGACCCCCCCTTTTGTTCCGGTTGGTTTATCCCGGATGGATTTTCGGGAGATATGCACCCTACCAACCGGGACTAAAGGCCAATTCTCTACTAGTGAAACTAATTGCAGAACTCCTAGACTAATTCGCGAGACGAATCTATTAAGCCTAATTAATCCATCATTAGCAAATGGTTACTGTAACATCACATTATCAAATTATAGACTAATTAGACTTAATAGATTCGTCTCACGAATTAGACTCCATCTGTGTAATTAGTTTTATAATTAAACTATATTTAATATTTCTAATTAGTATCTAAACATCCGATGTGATAGGCAGTCCCAATGGGAGAAACCAACCTAGTTTCCATAGTCTAGGATATTATATCAAGAAATCATACTTCACAATGCAACTTTTTTATCTAGAGTTTAAACAAAAATCCAACCAATCATTCTCCCTTCTAGTACCAGATCCTCTGTGCATCATGTAAAGGAGCTCGAGTGATGGGTAGCAGCGGTGCAAGCGCAAAGGATCCGGCAGTAAGTAAGTAAGAAGAAACTACTTGGGTCTCCCCAATGCAGATTCGCTGGTTTCTTGGCTTATTGGTGTGCGTGAGGACTTAGTTTCCTCTCTAAGAAATGGTTTCTCTCTTCATAATAAATCTACTACCATATCAGTAAATTGCTTAGTTGGCATGATAATTAAGGGGATAGAAACTATCGCCATTGGGACTGCCCTTAGGCAAACACCCCCGACAGGGTTGGTGACTTGCCAATTTTTGACAGTGAACCAAGCATCCAGCTATTCACATCAACAGATTCACACTCCATCGTATCACGGCTCCAGATCCGCCGTACGCATAAGCCCCAGCGCCAGCCGTCAGCCGCCAGCCCCCCGCGCCCTGCCTGCACACTCGCCTCTACACCTCCTCCCTCCTCGCCCCGCCTCCATCTCCCTCCCCACCAGACCCCAAGCGCTGCCCCCACACGCCGCCGCCGCCTCACGGGAGCCGCACGACGCACCCGCCGCCGCCGCGCCTCCCCTAAACCCTAGCTGCCCCACTCGCCCGATCCAGCCCCCATGGCCGCGCCGCAGCCCGCCGCCGCCGCCCCCGCGTCCGAGGCGCCGCCCCCCGCGCAAGTGGTAAGCAGGCTCGCCGCTCCCGTGCCGGGATTCCGGCGGGCTTCTCGCCGTGTTCCGGAAGCTGATCTGGTGTTTTCTGCGCTCGTCTCTGCAGGTGGGCAACGCGTTCGTGCAGCAGTACTACCTCGTGCTGCACCAGTCGCCGGATCTGGTGTACCGCTTTTACCAGGATGACAGCCGCGTCGGCCGCCCCGCCTCCGCCGCCGGCATGGAATCCGTCACCACCATGAAGGTGAGCCACTGTCCCGCGCGCTCCCAGATCTGGCGCTTTGAGTTCATTTCGGTCGAGGTTCTGAGAGGTTTTTGGGACCCGGGTGTGTGTCTGGTGCGGCTGCGCAGGCGATCAGCGAGAAGATCATGGAGATGGACGTGGCGAAGGCGGAGATCAGGACGGTGGACTCGCAGGAGTCGCTAGAACGCGGCGTCACGGTGCTCGTCACGGGCCACCTCACCGGCCGCGACGGCGTGCGCCGCGAGTTCTCGCAGTCCTTCTTCCTCGCCCCACAGGAGAAGGGCTACTTCGTGCTCAACGACATATTCCGCTTCGTCGGGGATGGCCCTGCCCCTGCCGCTGTCGAGGCGCAGCCTGAGGCGGACGCCGTAGTCCCACCTGTTGCCGCTCCACTTGCCAACGGCACTGCAGCTCCAGCTGTTGAGCCTGCCGTCCCTGAACATGGTGTGTAAAGCAGAGCCTGCTGTTTGGTTTCGTTTTTCATGAGGTAGATGATAAAATCTCGTCTTTTACTGTTTTGTAGATGCCACACAGCAGCAGGAACATCACGTAGTGGAGCCTGCAGCGCCTCAGCCGGAGGAGGAGGAGGAGGCGGAGGTTTACAATCCCCCACCGGAGGAAGTCGTGGATGAGGAACAACCTGTTCCTGAAGTGATAAATGAAGTTCCAAACAATGTGGCACCGGTAGTTGCAACTACAGTTGCCCCAGTGTCGCAGGAGGAGGCGCCAAAGAAGTCATATGCCTCAATTGTAGGTTTTTCAAAAGCAACTTCCTCGTATTTGAACTCCATTTGCTGCTCATGCACTTGCGCCTGTTCATGGGATGATACAGTTTCAGTCATTATCTTGTTTATTCTATATGCTTTGCAATTTTGTGCATGTGTGCTGTTTTAAAGCTGTTTGCTAGTCCATTCCAGAATTTATTGTTACATATGAACTCAGGTAATTTGGACACCTTATCCTGGACTCTGTTCACTCTGAAAAGCGTTGATGTGATGTCATCCACAACTAGTTTTTTTATGGCGTGTCTTTAGTGTCATGAGGTTTTAGAGTTAATCTGCTGACAAGGAAATGATAGTGTTAAAATTGTTGTGCTATTTTATTTGTAATGCTTGTGAAGATGGTATTGTTTGCTTTGAAATAACTGAATAGCCTGTTTCCTGTTTGGTAGCTGGTGATTTATTTACTCCGCTGTGAAACACCAGGTTTATTTGCTGCTTTATTTTATTAACAATATTACTATTTCTCTTTGTTGCAGGTCAAAGTCATGAAAGAAGTTCCATTGCCTGCTCCCGCACCTTCTACTAGGCCTGCACCACCCAAACCAGAGAAGCAGGCTCCTGCTCCTGCTCCTGCCCCCGTCACAGACGTACCAGCTTTCAGTTCTAACCCTGAGAACAGCACTATCCAAGAGCCAGAAGGTGCTTCTTAAATCCAAGATATCAGTTGAAATTTGTTAGTTGCACTAGCCTCTCTTAACCTTGCAATCCCTTTTTGAAGTTGATGCACATGCGATATATGTGAGGAATTTACCTTTAAATGCCACCGAAACTCAACTGGAGGATGAGTTCAAGAAATTTGGTGCTATTAAGCAAAATGGCATTCAAGTCAGAAGCAATAAGGTACCCCTTTTTTGCATGCACTGGCTTGGGAGTTTATTTGTGCTATTCTGACTTCAAAAGTTGACATCAATGTTTTCATATTATGAAAATGTAGATTCAAGGGTTCTGTTATGGTTTTGTTGAATTTGAGGATGCAACTTCTGTCCAGAGTGCTATAGAGGTAATTTGTTTAATGCAACCAACTCATTTGATTTTTTTTCTGTGGTATTAGCTTGTTCATTGTATTTTTAACTTCGATAAAACACTGAACATTATCTGGTTCTCTAGTGCTGGAAATTTAATGTAGATTAACAAAGGAACTTATTTCACATTACCACGGGAACTGTATGTGATATACCCATTCTCTAGGAGCTTTATTTCCAAGTTAATTTTGGCTGAATATAAGGGTAGTTGTCTTGTGAGTTACCATTATTTGTCTTGATTATGTGGTGATTGCCCATTTTAGTGCCATCGTGATGGTCAAATTGATTTTATTAAAAAGAATTACGTATAATCGTTTTTGTCAAATAAACAGCTTGGACCTGGTTTTGAATTTAGAACCTTTGTAGGAAATGGTAAAAGTCACATGCGTTAGTTGGAAATTGTGCAGAATTTTCTGCATTGCAAATAGGCAAACACATGTAGATGCCTAGATGGGTAAACCCTGGATTAGGATTCCCTTGCAAGTTTTTTCATATTAAGATTCCCTGATTTGTCCTCGAAGTCCTGGTGGACAGATCAGATAAACTGTTGATTTGTTTCATTGTGGTTCCTGTCATTTTGCTCCCTTTCCTGTGGTATATATGTATGGTATGTATAAATGCTTATCATTTTCGATTCATCTATTCATATTGCTTGCTCCCATGATTTACTTCGTGTTCCTTAGCCATTTAAATTGTATGAATGATCTTGGTTGCTAGTATGTGTTGAGGTCTAATGTAGTAGTACTAAGTTCTACAAAAGTACTGGTATCACTAAGTGATGCCTTTGAGAGGTGGAGTTCAAGGAGTTTTTTTTGGCGATTTATTAGCTTAGTTTAATTGATTATGTTTTTAATCTGCAGGGTTCTCCTGTAACAATTGGCGGTCGTCAATGTTACGTTGAGGAAAAGAGGACACCTGGTTCACGAGGTCAGTTTATATATAAATTGATTCTTCATGCAGTGCCTAAGCCAGTTATATCATTGGGCCATATGAATGAGATGACTGGTTCAGACACCAGTATAACTGAGATTAAATGTCACATTGGTCCTACCCTTTGGCATATGAATCATAGGAACATGAATGGATGGCACCAGTAATTTATGTTATATCTGTAGATCCATGATTTGAATAGGAAAATATGTCTTGAAATTCCTCTTATTGTATATTACAAAGACATTCCTTTATCATCGGTCATTTTGTTCAACCAGCATATATTTTGATCTAGGAAGGATCAAACTTCAAACATGAGCCCACTTTTTGGTGCTAACTTGCTGACTAAGGGCATATAGCTTGCGTGGAGCTAGATTTAGGTGATTCTAAACATGGGTGCGTAATTTTGTGATTACTCCTTTAGAAGCTGCAAAGATATGTTTGAAGGATCAACTACAGATTTGCGACATTTGCTGAGAGATGCCAGCAGGTGGCCGATGGGCTGTTGTTCGTTTGTGCACCTGGTTTGATTTTCCTGGTCAGTGAATACTTGGTAGGGAAATTCATCTTCATTTACAGGAAATGGTCCAATCACGCTTAAGCACCTTCGGCCATCAGGGAAAAATGCTAATGAGTGAATCCCCCTCGGCCACTTAAAATATCCTGTCGGTGAATGTTGGAATCTAGTAGTGTTCTCACTCTTAAGTACACCCAAATTTTCTCCTAAATCTCATTGAGTGGTTCTCTTGACAATTCTATTGAGAATATGTTGATACCTATTTCTACGCGTGCTGTTTATGTTTGACTCTTGTTGGATTTTGTTAAATTGTTTGACTCTTCCCATTTCAATTGTGATATATTTCCCCCTTTTTCAGGCCCCAGCAGAGGTGGCGGCAGGTTTGCACCAGGCAGGGGTAACAACTTCAGAAATGAAGGTGCCAGAGGCCGTGGTAACTACAGTGGTGGAAGGGGCTATGGAAGGGGCGAATTCAGTTACAGGTCCGATTATGGTGGCCGAAGTGGTGGCCGAAGTGGTGCGGCACGGGGAGCTGATGTCGGCTACCAGAGGGTTGAATACACAGGTGGTCGTGGTGGTCGCACAGCAGCTGCTGGTGCACCTGCGAAATGAGGGACAACATAGCTGCACGTCTCTTGGAGTGTCATTCCATGGTCCTCAGATTGTTCCGAGGTTGACATAGAGCTTCATCAATTGGTTGAGGGTTCCTGTTCTTGACCACTATTTTTGCAGGCAACAAAAGCGGAAAAGAAGTTATTACTAATTGTAGAATATACACCTATTCAGATGTAGTTCTAGTTTTGGTCGTCGGCTGATGTGCCTTTTTTTGCCCCCCATCTTTCAGTGTTAATCCTCCTGGAGCATCATCTAGGTTTTTGTTACTGTTAGTATTCATTTGTTGTGTCCATTTGAGGTAATAGCTTTTTTGCGGACTGTTGGAATAAGCGACAATTTAGAGTAGTTAATAGTAGCTAGGGTGAGAATTTACAAGTTTTTTGCATTGAGTCGAGGCCGAAGGACACTCTAGTTTTTAATGATATTGGTTATTTTCTGATTTGATTATGTGGTATTTGTTCCATCTTGATCTGGTGATGAATCCGTGCTAAATTTGTGTGTCATATATGAATGGTCTGAAAGCATAGTCCTGATTGCGAGATTGCTTTGGACGGTAGAACAAAAGTAAATTTCAGCAAAAAAAAAACTACACATTGAAGTTTTCACAAAACTACCATTACATTGTGGATTTGTGGTGGTTCCCTCCCCGATTTGGGACGTGCCCCCCTTACTGTCAATGATCCAAAAAGCATAGCTAACGGTTGATCTGTACGTCCAATGCATTTTACTGTTGGGGATCCTATAATTTTTATTAATTTGTGTACCTTGTTATCAGCGATAACAGTGTTTGCTTGCTGCCATGATCCTATAAATCTATACATATATCATGTTACAGTTTGCATATATTTTCCCAAATCTCTTATATATATGAATTGGCTTATAGATGAATTACTGCTTCTTGTAAAAGAAGAGGTAAGTTCCATCTCTGATATGTATGAATTGGAGAGGTAAGTTCCATCTCTGATATGTATGAATTGGCTTATAGATGAATTACTGCTGCCTGTAAAAAGAAGAGGTAAGGTTCTGTTCAGACTTGCATCGACTACGGAGAAGTCAACAAAAGCGAGAAAACAACATTAAGGTGTGTTTGGTTGAGCTGTGACTTTTGGAAAAGCTGTTGTGGGCTGTGGGCTATGGAAAAACAGTTGTGGGAAAAACAGAAAAACATTTAGTTAGAGCAGCTATGAAACTGTAGATTATGTAAGAAATATATGTAATGCCCCTAAAAGTCTGTGGGTGTGTTTATATACAAATTGCTCGTAACAAAATAATGTGTTCACTAAGTCGCATGTAAATGACTATTTTAGAAAGGAAAAAAATAAATTTTATATGCGAAGCTCAAAATTTGAACTTCACGTTGTTTAAGACTTTTCATGCTGTTTAAGACTTAGGCAGAATCTCAGTTAAATAACTGAAACTCAAGTGTTCAGTTCATGATCGGATTTTCAAAGCTCTTGATCTCTCAAACAGTGGATCCTTTGAACAAAGTTCCTATCTATCATTTATAAACCTATGTTTCATCTACACTTTTGTTTATCGGTGCTCGAAGAAATCGTGTTTCTTTTACACAATTTTTACGGACATGTTTCTGTGTACCGAATCTCAAACTTACAGCAGTAAAAAACAGCGGCAGTGTTGCTGCTCGCCGCTGGGCCGCCGCGGTAATAATCTTAGCGCCGCCACGTGCTGTCGAGCAGCACCGCCAGAGCAACCAGGCAGGCAAGGGCTGGTAGAAGGGATCACGATGAAGCTCCACATATTTATAGCACCGCCGTCGTCGTTCTATTAAGCTCCTCTATTTCCCGCCAGTACTGCTCGCCACACCTCGCCGCCGTCAAGCCATCTTCACCAAATTCCTCTCAACTACCGTGCCGTGACACCCTCCCAAGCGACCCCAACAACTCCTTGCCCAACAAAATCAGGCACGGCGCCACCATGATATCTTCCCTATTCCGCCGCCGCCATCAACACCCTAAGGTGAGAACCTCTTTCCCGGCCCCCTCTGCTAAGGGTAGCTACAAGAATGAGTTCGCCGAAGTTCATGGATGCTCGCGCGTGCGCCCGTTGGAGCATTTCCTGGCTAGGACGGCCGAAACGCCCAACCCTAGCCAGAGCCCGCCACGGCCATGCCGATGGGGGCGAGCTCGTTTGAACCATGTGCTGAGGATGAGAGCCACGGGAAAAGATGCACACGCTCGCATAGATGCTCTAGGGGTAGTTGTTGTCCAGGTTTTGGCCGCAGTTTTGCCGGAGTAGCCGCACCACCGCCACCGCGTCCGCTAGCAACATGAAGTCGTTGTCCAGCGCCAATAATACCACCAATGGATGTGGCCGGCGACCGGGGGCGGCGGGTCGCTGGGGGCGATGTGCGAAGGAGGTGGACGATCGTGTGCGGGGAGGAGGTGGACAGGACTGCACGTGGGGGACAAATAGAACGGGGGAGGAAAAACGAACCGGTACCCTCGTAACCAGTGGCGGGTGGGTAATTTTTTACCCTAAAAGCACTTGAAAGCAGGGAGGAAGATGCTTTTGGTGTTGTGCTAGAGCAAAAACAGCTTTTTGGCAAAAGCACCTATGGCTTTTAGACCCTTTAGTTGGCTTTTGGATTTTGCAAAAGTAAAAGCAGGTTGGAAAACCCAATCAAAATCACCCTAAATATATGACACATACCCGCACCCCAAGCCAATCTCCTTTTTTCTCTGGTGCATTATTTATGCTAACAAAGCTTATGCTAACCATGGCTACAATATGAACAAGCGGGCTGGTCTCTATTGGAAACACCACGGATATTGAAAACGATGAAAATTTGTAAAAAGAAAGAAAACAAAGTTTGAAGTTTAATTTCCTTTGAAAACTTGGCACATCCATAGTTCATTGTGTGTTGTACTTTGTTACATAAGTCGAGTTTCAAATTGGTTTCAGGTTATTTCACATGAAAATGAAAATTTCGAGTAAATATGCACTAATTTGTGACAGAAAAAGCATTGTCTGTCAAAACATTTTGTGACAGAATAAATACAATGAACTATGAGTGTGTCATGTTTTAATTGTTTTTCTGAAACTTTAAAGTGCGCTTTTGCATGAATTTTCTCAAAATATGAAGCACTCGCACCAGAGATTCACCCCTCAGTACCTCATGGAAGAGTATTAACAAGTCGAATGATTAGTATTGCTTCCTCGTAATAAAAAAAAGAATGATTAGTACTCGCAAATAAAAAAGAAAGAATGATTAATGATGAATATACCATGAAAAAAAGAATCAGAAGGTTTTTCTCTCTCTCTTTTTTCGCCCCGAATGGCAGTCTGTGAGGTTCTGACCTCTGGGCCTCTGACTCGTGAGCCCGGGAAGCGAGTCTTCCACCGTACGCCTCCAGGAGGTCGTCGGTCGTCGCCCAAGCCCTAAACCCCACAAAGAGGCCAAACCCCCCCAAAAACCCAGAACCGAAAAAGGGATTTCTCCCCCATTTCCTCCTCCTCCTTCCTCTTTTCAATCCGCTTCCATCAACCATCCATGGCGGAGCCGAACCAATAGATGGATACCGGAATAGCATCCGCAATCTAGATTCCGTGTAATCGCGCCGGCACCAACCGGAGGAGGAGCGGAAGCCGCAGAGGCGGCGGCACCGGGGGCTTGCGGGGCAAGATGAGTACGGTGGACAAGATGCTCATCAAGGGGATCCGGAGCTTCGACCCCGACAACAAGAACGTCATCACCTTCTTCAAGCCCCTCACCCTCATCGTCGGCCCCAACGGCGCCGGCAAGACAGTATGTGTGATTCCCCACTACCAACCAATCCCCGCCCGCGCGCCCAGCAGATTGGTGTTTCCCGGATTGATTTTTGGATGTTCTGTTTTCTTGCTTTTGTAGACAATCATCGAGTGCCTGAAGCTGTCCTGCACCGGCGAGCTGCCACCCAACTCCCGCTCCGGCCACACCTTCGTCCACGACCCCAAGGTGATATGTGGTTTCCTGAACCATTAGTCCATTAACTGACCAGGGTCTTGGTACTCTTGTAAGGGGGCCTTGTACTGGATTTGGGAATAGTGTAGTGCATGCGGGTCTACTTAATGTGAATACTAGAATCTTCGAATCAGCTTAAGAGAATTTGAGAATGGTGGCTAATCTGGGATGAATTGCAACTCTGTAACCTGTTTGAAGTTTACCCGTGTTGTATTGTAAAATGTAGGTAGCTGGAGAGACGGAAACAAAAGGGCAGATTAAGCTGCGGTTTAAGACAGCGGCAGGAAAGGATGTGGTGTGCATCCGATCCTTCCAGCTTACCCAAAAGGCATCAAAGATGGAGTTTAAGGCAATTGAAAGTGTTCTCCAGACTATAAATCCACACACGGGCGAGGTCCGCACATTCTTCTTATTGTTTTTGTTCAGATTTTAAGTTGTTGCCCCATTTGGCCTTTGCATTTTGAGTTTATAAAATTATAGCCTAGTATAGCATTACGAGAGGGCAACATTTATAGTGGCATTGCTTTGAAAAACCCAGGATAACAAATTGCTGAACAACTCTTAATGAAACAGCAACATATTTTCATGTGTACTGTCTAACTTGCTTTGTTTGTGGTAGCTTGGAAGTAGCTGAATTTTCTCATGACACTAAATTTATCTCCAAAAGGAATCTATTGCATCAATTTCTGTTCCCAGTCTCATGAAAATAACGTCAGTCATGAAAGATATGTATGGCATCATGCTAGTGCCCCCATATGCTTTGTATATAGTACAGTTGCTGCTAGCATGCGCGCGCATAGTGTTATGCAATGTGTTTGATTTCAGAAGATAATGAAATACTCTTTTACTCCCATCTTATTGATACATATAAAAGGTATTCAATTGATGGAATAATGAAAATATCTTGTGAATCATGTAAGGTACTAGTAAACTGAAAGGACACATAATCTCTTCCATTCCTTTGTGTTTGTGTCTCTTGTCTTTGCAAAAGGTTTTCTACCCAGCACACTTCTCAGCCTTGATATCTTTGTATTAAGACTGCCGTAATGTGTTTGTACATGAAATACATGTCTTCAGGCAATGGAATTTTGACACCTGTTATTTGGTACTTTTGTTGATTTTAAGTTTTATGCAAGGAACTGCATATGTTTCTCACTAACAGGGAACTAGTGTTTCCTACTTCGGGGTCAAATAAGTTTATTTATTGACATATTGGCTTTAATTGGTTATATCTTAGTACAGAAGGTCTGTCTCAGCTACAGATGTGCTGACATGGATAGAGAGATTCCAGCCTTAATGGGTGTTTCAAAGGCTGTACTGGAGAATGTTATATTTGTGCACCAAGATGAGTCGAATTGGCCATTGCAGGACCCTTCAACGCTTAAGAAGAAGTTTGATGACATTTTCTCTGCGACCCGGTACTTGAAAAAAACTACTATTTAAATGTTACTTAAGAAGCTTTGCGCAGCACCAAATTATTTCTTTATTGAAACTATCATCACCTGTTTGAAATAGCATGTACTTTAAATAATTCTTGCTTCAAGGTCCATGAGATGATGTCATTTTCATAACAACCACCTGAATTCCTTAATTTCCCAATTCAAGTACAGCTATACCAAAGCTCTAGAAGTCATAAAGAAACTTCACAAGGATCAAGCTCAAGAGATCAAGACTTTTAGGTTGAAGCTGGAGAATCTTCAGACTGTAAAAGATCAAGCATTTAAGGTACTTTTTACCAGTCTAGGTTGTTACCTTGTTTTTTCTTTTCTTTGCATGTTGCTAAATCAGTATCGGCAAAAGATAGCTATTGCTTTTTTTGGCAACCTTTGTGCCATCTGTAAACTTACTATTCTGTGAGGATTGGTCTTGTGGTTCTTTGGTATGGCCTAGAATCAAAACATTTGTTTAAAGATGAACTGTTAGGTATAAAAAGTTGGTCACATGACTTGCACAGTTGTCCTGCCCGTGCTGTAACTACCTCCAGGACCAAAATTGTTCGGTGTTACCTTTAAAATCTCCATCAAATTTGAATTTGGTTGATTTATCAGTATTTATTTACGTTGTGAAGATTCTAATTAATTGTAGTGGTGAAGAATTATAATGTTTCTAATTAATTGTAGTGGTGAAGAATGATAATGTTTGGAAATTTTTAAACAATATGCATATTTGAGAATGGACATATGAAGAACATGTGTTCGCCTTCGACAGCAGAATAGCAGATTCTTATTTCTTAACACATGGAAATTAGTTTCACAGCAAACTGATTCCAAATTCTACATTGTTTGCATATATTAAGCTAGATCTGCATTCTTCAATCTTCTCCCTCTTCCATTTCCTATTCTAAATTATAGAGATTGTCATATAAGTGCTGTTCTGATAATTACTGTTGTTATTGAGTCGTCTCTTCTGTTCTACTTGTTCTTACTCGTATTGCTTTCGGTACAGTTCTGTTTCAATTTAGTTGTTTGGTGAAAATGGTGTTTGTATAACAGAAGATGTTTACAGCAAAACCGAACACATTTCACACTTGTGCTGTTGAGTTTTGTTTAGAGGGAAAACTGTTCCATTCACTCCAATTACTTTTGCAGCTTCGTGAAAATATTGCTCAAGATCTAGAGAAGTCAGATGCCTCAAAATCTCAAATGGAGCAACTGAAGGAAAAAATCCAAGGTATCGAGAATGAAATGAAGCATATGAAAACAAGTCTGGATGAATTGAGAAGACTTCAGGGGCAAATTAGCACCAAAGCAGCGGAGAGAAGTACATTATTTACACTTCAGCAGCAACAGTATGCTGCACTTTCTGAGGAAAATGAAGGTAAAGTTCTCACTGGTATGCCCTTTTGCCTAATGGTTTTCCCCCAATATGACAGCAGTTGACTATTGTTCTGTTCAGATACCGATGAGGAACTAATGGAATGGCAAACAAAATTTGAAGAAAGGATTGCACTACTAGAAACTAAAATCAGTAAACTAGGAAGAGAGATGGATGATGAAGCAACAAAAGGATACTTGCTGTCCCAGACAATCTCTGAGTTAACACGTGACATAGGAAAGCTCCAGGCAGAAGCTGATGTAATCCTTTCTTCTATTTTTACCTGCTGGCCATTTTCCCTCTTTTCTTTAGTCATTATAGTGGAGTCTAATTCCATGTTTATGGTTTTCAGGCTCACATGTCTATGAAGCAGGAACGAGACTCTGAGATAAAAAAGATATTCGCCAAACATAATTTTGGGCCAGTTCCTGAATTTCCCTTTACAAATGATGTTGCTCTGAACCTTACAAACAGAATTAAAGCGAGACTCTCAAATCTTGAGAATGATTTGCAGGAGAAGAAGGTTTTCTTTTTTTCTTTTCAGAATTGCTTCTGGTGTATACTTTTACCAAATCGTTCTCAAAATTAAAATTTCTATGGAGTTGGCCATATTGTGAGCTTGCTTTATTCTGCATCCTTTTTAGTTTGCAGTTTTAGTTTTTTGTGGCTTGCGAACTCAGTGGTTGGGTGCATGATTGTATGTCATGTTCCAAATGATTTTTGCTGAGGAAGGATGTTACGTATTTCATTAAAAACATCTGCCCTGTACAGTTGGGCGCTTCATCATCATTAAAGGTACAAACTAAATATGTTTGTTTTCTTTTCTTGAGCAGAAATCCAATGACGATCAGTTAGATGTTTTGTGGAAACACTATCTTAAAGTAAATGCTCGCAACTCTGAAGTTGATGGACAGATACAGTCTAAGATTGAATCCATGGTTAGTGATGGAGAGAACACTGGACTTGCCTATACTAGCATGCTCCCCCATAATTTTTCTTTCCGGTACTATTTCCTAATAAGTTAAGTACTTTTCAGTCAGGTATTTCAAGGCGCACTAAAGATAAAGAGAAAGAACGTGATGCTGCAGAAGTGGAGCTTTCGAAGCTTAATCTGTCCCGTATTGACGAAAGGGAGAGACATATGGTATTTATTCGACTAGTAGACTGTGAATTTATCATGTTGCACTGTTTCAAAAGCTTGTCAAAAAAGTCATGTATATAGTACACATAAGTTATAGCTGCAGGATTCAGTTTGAAATTTGTCCTAGATGTCAAGAAATTAGACAAGCAGTCAATCTGGCACTGTTCATGCGCCGACTGTAACTCCTGGTCCCCTCTGGGAAAACTGGGTGCCAGCAGTACCTGGACAGTTAACACTGGGATTTGATCATTCGAAACTCTGTTTCATAGCAACTGCCCAAAGATGTGAAGTTTAATGGGTTTTGCACCCCTGCCACATGTATTTCTTTACATTCTTTTGCTTTCTCTTTAAAGTATGGAACTCTTAATTTGAAGGAAGTAATTTGTTCTATCTTCATTTCAAATAGCAAATTGAAGTTGAGAGGAAGACACTTGCCCTTGGAGAAAGAGACTATGATTCTATTATAAATCAGAAGAGGACAGAAATATTTAGTTTGGATCAGAAAATCAAAGCACTTCAGCGGGAGAAAGATAGCATAAATAGAGATGCTGATGACAGAGTAAAACTGGGTTTGAAGAAGGATGCGTTGGAAAGCAGCAAGGAGAAGCTGAAGGAGATGCATGTTTCTTTCCTTTCTCTTAATGTTTTGTGCATTATGTGTATGCTAGTTACTCCTTACCTTTCACAGTATTTGTTGAGCCCACATACAATGAGGCAAACTATTTATTCACAAATATTCCACTATCTAAGATCATTGAACTCTTCATATTCTAAAAAATCATATAACACTTGGATTGTAAAATGCAGGGTTGATGAGCACAAGGACAAAATCAGAAATATTCTTAGGGGAAGGCTTCCTGCTGAGAAGGATATGAAGAAGGAGATCAATCAAGCCTTTTGGTTTGTCCCTAATACTCTAGTTTAATTATATTAAATGTGTAACCAATATTTTTGAAGTACATAATGACTTATAAGTCCTACCTTGACATACTCACGTCATCAATCTTAATTATATTTACCTATGCAAAGCTGTAGTTACAGTAACAGCTTTAGTTGGACTACTGGATGGGTAGAACTAGTATCTTCAGTTGTGGACACTTCCATGAATTGTTTGTATCTTGAATATGAGCTCAATGTATACACGCAAGCTGATCATATACAAAACAGTGCATAAACATGTCTGTAGTCTACCCAATAGATGCTTGCTTCAGAGTTTAGGCTTACATGGATTCAACCTATGCTATTAGGCAAATAGACCTAAAAAATCCCATAGCAAGGCACACATATAGCAATATAACATATACTCTTATAGTTACAATAATGCATTTGACATTTAATGTTTGCCATTTCTGCATCTACTAATGAATAATGGTTTCATTGATTCTGCTTACTCAGGCCTGTGGATAAGGAATACAACGAGTTAAAATCAAAATCCCAGGAAGCAGAGCAGGAGTTTAAACTGGCTCAGAGCAAGGTATCTGATGCTAGAGAACAATTAACAAAGCTTCGAAAAGATTTGGATGGTAAGATCTTGTCACTTTACATTTTACCAAGTTGGCAAATTTAAGTAGTTCCACTATGTTTTGAATTGGGAATTTTATTGGAGGAAGTCGACTGTGGGATTATTTGGTTGGGCTTGCCTTTAGCTTTTCCCAGGAAAAGAAAACAAATTTGAAACAATTAGGTGGTCCAAGGCCGTCATACAACTAGAAGCAAGAAGTTTTTATTTGATGGTGTTGGCTTTTTTACTTTCTTGGGGATGCTGGGGGTGGGGGTTGTAATGAGGTGTGTTGATCCGTTCAAACTGTTGAAACTGACTGTATAATTGGATATTTACCACCCCTAACTATTCAGTACGTCTAAATCATTCCCTCAGACAATTTTTATGCTGTTTCATTGATGTGGTGCACTACATGGAAGATGATGTGGTGCTGTCCCCATATCTCTTTCTGCATGTCCCACTAGCCATCTCTGCACTATTCTAGCTCTGTCTCTCTTGTCGTGCAGAATAATGGACGTGCTTGTCATCTTTGCCACAGAGCTAGAATAGTGCAGAGATGACTAGTGGGTTATGCTTGTCATCTCTGCCACAGAGCTAGATAGTGTAGAGGTGACTAGTGGACATGGCTTGTGTGTGTGAGAGAGATAGGGATGGGGTCAATGCTATGTAATCTTCCACGTAGTTTAGGGGGTGAGTTAGATTTTTAAACATGTCCTTGCCATGTCACTGTCCACATGTAATGGCACATAGGCAAAACCGCCTCTAAAACTACCCTAAGGCGTTATTTAGATGGTTTCTGTTCCTCCGACCGAAGGGGTTCAGACACTAAATGGATAGTTTATATCTGAATCCGAATATTCAATATCCGTAACGTATCCGAATCCGGATACTTAAAATTGGATATCTATAATATGCGAATAGGACGTCTTGGCACTATTCGTATCAGAGAAAAAAAAATAACTATCTGTATTCCTATCTGTATCCATATATATCCATTCGTATCCGATCCATTTTCATCCCTACTTATTCCTGTAATAACAGGGAATGTTGCACCTTGAAGACCGTGAAAAATCGGTGTCAGGTATCTCTGACCGGAGGGAGTACCTAGCTTGAGTAGTGTGTTGAATTCACCTTGCTACAGATGTCTGCAATCACTTCATTGGCACAGTAGAATTTTTGTTAAAAAACTATGATACCATATTTTTCTTTTTGAAAACTATACAGCGGGGGAGGCCCCCGCTGTGGTAAGATATATTAATAAGGAAAAATAAAACTGTACAAGGACAAAAGTCCAAAGGGCACCCCAATGCCCTAAAAGGAAAAAAGACTTCAGAAAGACCTCAAAGGAGGCTAAGAGCTAGGGCTAAAACTAATGCTGTACATTGGTGACCCAATAGAGGAAATCCTGTTTTTTGCTTTCCTTGATTCTGTGAGCTTGAAGTCTTGCCTCATCTAAAAATCTAGATAACCAGTCTCTAACTGTTGGCCTTTTTCCTTCAAAAATGATACCATATTTTGTGTAACAATTATGTATACGAATTGTTCTTTGTGGGAATTAAGGTGCAGTTGAAACTGCATGTTGGTTCATTTGTTTATATTACTGAAATACCATACTATTCTGTTCACCAACGTGTATTGCCATTGATATTTGACAATTTTATACAGCAAAGAGAAGATTCCTGGACTCGAAGCTTCAATCTATTTCACAGATTTCTGCTGACATTGACATGTTTCCCAAAGTTCTGCAAGATGCCAAGGACAAAAGAGATGAACAGAAAAGGTTGGTCCAAGTTTATACTATTCTGTTGAAGCTGTTTTGTCTGGGGATACTTAAATTAAATGGTTTCTTTGATATGCCCATGCACAGATTAGAGATATATGCAAATGGAATGCGGCAGATGTTTGTACCTTTTGAACAAGTGGCTCGTGATCGTCATGTATGCCCATGCTGTGAACGTGCTTTTACACCTGATGAGGAAGACGAGTTCGTAAAGAAAGTAGGTGATGAAATAATCAAAGACTGTTCTTTCTGTTAAAAAGTTAAATGCTGGACTTGTTCACTGATGTTGCTTTCTCTGTCCATCTCAGCAAAGGATGCAGAATGCAAGCACTGCAGAGAGAGTTAAAGCTCTGGCAATGGAATACTCAGAAGCCGAAACCTTTTTTCAGCAACTGGATAAACTTCGTACTGTCTATGATGATTACATGAAGCTGGTAGAAGAGACTATACCTCTAGCAGAGAAGAACTTGAATCAACGTTTGGCGGACGAAAGTCAGAAGGAACAAACATTTGATGATGTTAGTTTTCTGTTATTGACCCCATCCGCTTTCAATTCTCGCACACAAAATTGTAGACAGCAGAGCAAGAGGACTTAGCTAATTTTCATTGATCAAAACATCTCCAAACTGAATTATCTTCGAGCTCTATTATGCTTCATAATGATTCTGTTGACAGTTATCTGTTTTTAAAGTATTTAATGCTCTTTGAAACTAGTCTATGGAATGGTCATTATTTAATTTACCATGGTTAAAAAAACTTCTGTTTGACTAGCTAAAGCGGGTGGTTTGTGCACCCGGTTTTCCTTTTCACAATTTGGAAATAAAAACCTTCAAGACTTGATATTTGTATCATGCATTAAAGTTAAAATACACCTATTCTTCAAAAAGATGGGATACAATTGTAATTCAGGCCATGTACAATTCATTTTCATTAAATGAAACTGATGATATCTTTCATTAAAAAATCTTTGGCATGCTTGACTGGGCATAATCTCAAACTTGAAGTTGCTGTAAGTTGGGCCTCCCACATAGGTTTTGGTAGGATTGACTTCTCTTGAATTGCGAAAATCTATATACTGTTTCGGTTAGCTGATGTCATATTATGTTTCTTGGTATTTTGAGATCGCTACTATTTGAGGAAACATGAACCAAGTCTTCTGTGACCACATTACAGCTGCATCGCTTCCTTAAAAATTAGATTCTTTTCCTTTTAAGTAGCTCTAGCAGAGACATCATCTGTTGTAGTGTTATTTCATTGAGAATGCTTTATATTATATATGTCAAAATGTTTGGTACCTTTTCTATTTTGCCCTGCTTTCCTTTCTGTTCCAAGAGTTCCATCTTTGGAGAAAGTAGTTTTCCTTACATATCTA
This sequence comes from Setaria italica, assembly GCF_000263155.2. NCBI lineage: Eukaryota > Viridiplantae > Streptophyta > Magnoliopsida > Poales > Poaceae > Setaria > Setaria italica. The sequence goes on along the minus strand of NC_028450.1, from coordinate 23,762,784 downwards.
TGATGTGGTCCTTTTTGCAGCTTTTGGGCGTTCTTGCCCAAGTTAAAATTGACAGGGATGCAGTGGAAGCCTTGTTACAACCAACGGATGCTATTGACAGGCATGCACGTGAAATACAACAGCTGGTCGGAGAAGTAGAAGATCTTGAATATAAACTTGATTCTTGTGGCCAAGGTGTTAAATCTTTGGAGGAAATTCAACAGGAGCTAAACTCCGTCCAGAGGACAAGGTATCTGATTTGTGGGAATTTTCCCAGCAACATGTCTGCAGTGTTCAATAGGACTCCATTATATAATCCTGCTCGCTAATTTTGAAAAATGTTGTTCAAGGTGCTAAGTTCATAAGATATTTTAGTGCACATCCAATCATCGGTATTATAAAAGTGATGTCTTTTATGTGGACTTTTCAGTCCCTTTTAGCTGTACTAGTTATGGAAAACAAAAGATAGGGAAGTAGAGGGTGGGTTATTTCAGACCTAATATAATTGAGCATATCAATCCTATGGGCGAGACTTGGATTGTGTAAAGTCAGTTTGATTTACCTCTAATCCTTTAGTTCTCCTTCGCTTTCTTTCCATTTAAGCATACGGCATGTGTATCCATGTAACTCGAGTCTTGCTTTAGCAGCATTATATTGGTCATTTCACTTTGTTGCTATTGAAGAAATTCTAGAGGGCAAATTCTCATATCTGAAATCTTTTTAATAAGCATAAAATGGTTCATAAACGGTCTCATTTTAATGTTCAACGATTCAAAAATGAAACCTTTAGAGCTTATCCTTGATGGAATTAGCAATAATATAGCAAATTGCTTTTTTTATTCAGTTTGAAATTAATCATTGAAATAAGTGAGCAATCTCTTGAACCTGACCAGCATCAGGGCATTAAAACACTTCATGTCAGCCATCTTTTAGTTGTGGGTCCCTTCATGGCATTGCCTCGTAGGATTTTAGCCTTTTAGGTGATGTGGATAAGAGAGTGGTGAGAGAAAGAAGATTGCTGTCTAGGAATAGTTGTCTCTGGAACGAATATTTAGCACTAAGCCACTAAACATCAATGCATGCACCATTTATCAGATGTCGTCTCTATTGGAGATTAGCCATTGGATGGTGCGCGCAAAAATTAGTGAATCATGTTCACAGTTAGGTACAACTTAATAGGCAACACACTGTTAGGTTTGCTGTTGACTCATCTCTTAGATTATGTGGGTCCATAAGGATGATGTACAAGACATATTAGGCCTAATGTTGTTACAGAGACCCCCCCCCCCCCCCCCCCTGGCTAGATCACGGGGGACATTGTTACATGATGAGCCTCAAAGTAATTGTGTTGGCATCAATATTGACATACTCGACACACTGTTGCATTGAATTAGTTATAGCCATTAGTTTGTGTTGTGTGTAGAATTTTTATGAACGATGATGCATCATGCATGTGCTCGGCGCACCAACAGTTAGATGCTATGTCCCATGACAAAGCTCCATCTCCATTACATATTTATCCATATTTCTCCAGATACAGACTCTAATAAGCACACAAACTCCGCTTTCTCAGTTGTGTTATGATACTGCAGTATTATATGTGGGTGTTCGATACTTGTGGTAAATAATTTTAACCACCGTTAAGTTCAAAAAATAATTTTAACAACCATGATGTTTCTTTTTGACTTTTTTTTGAGGTAATTAAAGTAGGGGAGGCCCCTACTGTGGTAAATATATCAAATAGGGTTAAAAAACTGTACAGAAAGTTAGAAAAAAGGTCAGAAAAGATCTACAAGGGTGAAACGACAATAATTTTAACAACCATGATGTTCCTTTCTGTTTGGCAGGGACACATTGAGTATTGAAGTGGATGATCTTAGGGATCAGCACAGAATGCTAAATGAGGATTTGGCAAGTGCTCAGGTGAGATGGCACACTGCTCGGGAAGAGAAGATAAAAGCTTCAAACACGTTGGGTAGTTTCAAAAAAGCTGAAGAGGAATTGGTGCGTCTAGCTGAGGAAAAAGAACAACTGGCCGTAGAAAAGAAGGTACTCACTGATCCTTTTTATATTCAATATCTGTATGGTTTTGACTACTATTTTCTTTGTTCAAGTTTGGTTCCTTCTTTCTTAGTGTTGCAACACAGGCAAGCTTAGACAAGGATGCCCATTGACCGCTGCAGTGCAATAGAGCTGACTTGTAGCCACACCAAAGGGGCTGGGAAGAAGAATACTGGGACTAGATTTCTGCTTGTGCTCTTTTAATAGATTCAACCCTAACAACTTGAAGCTAACTTGATATTACGCAAACATAAGGATAGTGGTATAACTCTAAGGCAATCACCGAGGCAGTGCTGCATGATGCAGTAATCAGCAGCAAAGGTGTATTATGTGGTAGAGTATCAGATGGTTCGTTTTTCTAGGGTTAGGCCTGTCTGTCTATCTATCTGTCTAGCACATGACTATGGGTCTGTCTGGATCTTTTGCTGGCCACTGTATTGCCTAGCTGGACAAGGAGATGGCCATGGTGTTGGAGTTTGTTTCCCTGGTAAGATCACCTCGGGGCCAGCGCTTTTCAGATTTTCCTCGCCAGCCCGAGCGAGCCAGAAACGCTCGCCGGCGCGGGCAAGGATAACCTTGCTTGGCAAAGAAAGGCTAGGCCAGGCCAGCTACAGAACCAAACACGCCCTATGTGTGTCCAATTTTTTCGTTGTGCATCTCCCCCATACACCCTTACTGTGGCATCGAGATGTGTGCTGATGTGGTGGTCAAGTACCTTGGCCACTTGAATGTCAGGACTAAGTCTTGAGGTCAATTCGTGCCATGACTTTTTTTTTTGTCGCATTTGTGGCTGTTGGTTTTTAATTACATGTTCTTATTAACCTCATTGTTTCCTGTTGTACATCTCTGTTCTGTCATTTTTGCATCAATACCGTTGCAATTCTTGTACTTAAACATGTTCGTATATTGCTTTCCAACTATTTTATTTCTCAATGATTTAGCTTTTAGAAGAGTCTCTTGATCCATTGTCTAAAGAGAAAGATAGCTTGTTGCAAGAGTATAATGCTTTGAAGCAAAGGTTTGATGAAGAATATCATCGGATGGCAGAAAGAAAAAGGGACTTCCAGCAAGAACTTGATGCACTTGGAAGACTCAATATGAAGATCAAAGAGTATCTTATCTCTTTCCATCTTTTCATTTCTCCAACTTTACTGCTTATCTGTAACTCCAAAATATACTCTCAGGTACTTGGATTCCAAAAGAGCAGAAAGGCTTAATGATTTGCAGGAAATACACTCACTTAAACAATCTGAGCTACAGAATTGTGAGGCAAAAAAGCAAGGCATATCAGATGAATTAAACAAGAGCAAAGAACTACTGCAGGGTCAGGGCCAGTTGAAAAGAAACATAGATGACAATCTCAACTACAGGAAAACAAAGGCTGAAGTGGATCGGCTTACTCGTGATATAGAGTTACTTGAAGAGAGAGTGCTTTCAATAGGCAGCTCGTCTACTATAGAAGCTGATCTGAAGCGTCATTCTCAAGAAAGAGAGAGGCTTAATTCAGAGGTATTGTCTATTCACAGTAATAGTTAAGAAAGTTGCCTCTGATACAATAGCATAATCTTGTATGAGACTGCCAAATAAAGCATGATATTTGGTACTTAGTGAAAATGTTTAAATTTGAATATGATTTACTTCTGTAAACTGGACATCATGAGATTGATCTGCGGGGACATGATTGTAGTTCAACAGGTGTCAAGGAACACTTTCTGTTTATCAAAGTAATATAACAAAGCACAAGCAAGAGCTTAAACAGACACAGTACAAGGATATCGAGATGCGGTATACTAATCAACTTCTCCAACTTAAGGTAGATGGCATGATATTGCAGTTTCTGTTTCTATGACTCCAATTTTTTATTGATCTGAAAACTGATGTGGTTCCAGACAACTGAAATGGCAAACAAGGACTTGGACAGATATTATGCTGCTTTAGACAAGTAAGTACCTTGTGGCAGCATTACATCCTATATAGTTCTTCATGAATTTCACTGATTCCCTGAACATTATTTTCTTCACTTAAATAAGATCTGTATGTTTGCTCCTTGTGTTGAAGATTAGCATGCTTTCCTTCAAAGTAGTGATAGGTGGAAAATATATAATTTACACCAATTACTCCAAGGTCTTATTTCCCAGATAAGTGTAGATAAACTTGTTTTTCCTTCAGAGTAGCAATAGGCTTCCCACCAACAATCTTATTGCCTAATAATAGATCATGTTCTATTATCGGAAAAATCATGGTTGCCATAGTACTCATGTCTTTTGTGCATGGTTAAACACATTGCAAATTGAAAAACAGTGCAATCTTATTAATATTTTCATGCTAATCTGAAAAACCTAACTACATCATATTAGGAACTTGTGAAAGACAATTGATATATTACTTCTGTGGCCTAGTGTGCTAGACTTGATATAAGCCAAACAGAATATGGATGTAGAATTGGGATCTGACATGGTACTAAATTCTTGAGGTGGGCATGATGCTAGCTACTTTGTCTTTTTGGGCTTCCTAAATTTCATACTGGCAACCCTGGTCTCTATCAAGCTCCCCCCCTTAACCCTGACTGCAGTAACAACCCTGGTCTCTATCAAGCCGCCCCCCCCCTAACCCTGACTGCAGTAACAACCCTGCATGGGTTATTGGGTTAGGGTTGCCCACAGGGGCTTTGATAATGGTATGCTCTGGTGGCATTGTTTTGTTTTTTAATGATTTGTTTCATAAACGTTTCTTCTGCTCATTGAGTAAGCATAATCTAAATCAACAATAGAAAAAAAAACTCGACCAGGAGGAGAGACATCCCCCTGATTTTTGTTTTAAGAAGCTTGTGCTGCGACTCGAACCCGGGCTGGCTCAGCAAACCGCTTCTTTGGTGTGTTCGGCTGACCAGTTGCACCATGAGAGTGTTGGCTAAATCAACAATATGTGACTTGTTCGTGAAACCCATTATTTTTTTATTGAACACATATGAGGCATATCTTTTTTCATTAAAAAGAAAGGTAAATACAAAACTAGAATGCACAGGCACAGCACACACCCACACACAACAAACTAGAAAAAGAATGATAAGCATACCACTGCCAAAAGGATACGGAACGACTAAGAAACCTAAGGCCTAAAGCACTTAGTCTAACCCATGAACAGCCTTAGGAGCTCCCTTGCCCCTGCCGTCCATGCACCACAAGGAGCCCTCCTCTGATACTGACCTCACAGACATGCGTACACCTGGAATGACCATTGAATATGCAATTGTTTATGATATTTCTGAATGAGCCCTTTTCTAAGCTACTTGCTGTACGCGAAACTTAATGAATGAAGTGAACGAGGCCACAATAGCTTTGGCATTTGCCTTTTGTCTTAGTTGCTTGTCGGCTTCCTGTGAATTTGGCTGATGCTGGCTTATTTGGCCTCTTTCTTGAGCAGAGCACTGACTTACTGCTTACATAGGCACTACATGGGCTGACCCAGGCTGCAGCACCTCAGCCCGGGCCCTAGATGACTAGATCTGCCCCTGACCAAACTTGTCTGGAGAATACATAAGAGATTATCAGGTGCTGTATGGTCTCATCTGCTTGATCATATTGAGGGGAACAAGCAGGGTGTAGCAGCCCACATTTGGCAAGGAGCAAACCTTATTTTGCCCACAGGGAACGCCTCGTATGCCGACTTGCAGTAGTATGTCCCAGATGCAGATAATTTCCACACATGCTAATCACGCATAACCTGCACAACGGTTACTCCTTCCATTAGATCCTACTTACCCACAATTGCTTGTACTAATAAGGAGCCTCGGATATCAGTATATCAGCAACCCGGTGACAATCAATCATTATATTGTGGGACTCTTTTATCATCTGTAAAGCGAACACTTCACACTTTTTCTTGCGTCTCTTGAAGCCTGTTGTTTCTAATGAGGCAACCCAGCGGCAATTAATCATTATATTGTGGGACTCTAGCGAACCCTTCATACCTTTTCTTGCGTCTCTTGAAGCCAGGCATTTCACATTTCATTTGTCCTATATCCATCATAGTATATTGAGTCCACTCCTTACTAACTGATTACTAACTGTTGAAATCAAGAGAGTAGACATGTATCATTATTAGTATACGAGGAAGCAGTCCTCTGGATGTTGGCAGGTGCTAAAGGGTGACTAGAGCCTGAATGGCTAGTGCTAGTGGTCATTTATATTTTTTTCCGGCCGCGAATGTAACTTAGGCGCCCTTAGGGGCAAGTGTGTGGCTATTTTGGCCTTTTTCCTTTCTTAATGCAATGATAGTTCTCCTGCATATTCGAGAAAATCTTTATTGGTAGATTTATTTAATTCCTCAATGCTACCATCAATAAGGGTACATTTACAACTATTGAATACACAGTCAATTATGTTTTTAGGCTGTAGTTGATGATACATAGATTCATGTTTTTTCCCTTTCAGATCCAATTTTACCAGTTATCTGAAATTTTCCATAAACAACATGCTCACATTTTTCTGCCAGGGCTCTCATGCGCTTCCACACTATGAAGATGGAGGAGATAAATAAAATAATCAAGGAACTGTGGCAACAGACATACAGAGGCCAAGATATTGATTACATAAGCATCAATTCTGATTCTGAGGGTGCTGGCACTCGATCATACAGCTACCGTGTAGGTTAAACTAGTTATTCCTTTTGAGCAAAATCATTTTCTTGAATTTCTGTTTCTTATTCCTGCACCATCCAGGTTGTTATGCAAACGGGTGATGCTGAGCTAGAAATGAGAGGGCGATGCAGTGCTGGTCAGAAGGTAAAATGTTGTCTTCATGAACTTCTACTGCGTAGCTTGTTGTCATGTTTTTGTCAAAAGGCCTCGTTGAATATTCTCAAGCCTTTTCAGTAAACATAGCCATATCTTAAAAGGTTATCTGCACTCATCTTCAGGTGCTTGCTTCTCTCATAATCAGACTAGCACTGGCGGAAACATTCTGTCTGAACTGTGGCATATTGGCCTTGGATGAGCCGACTACGAATCTAGATGGCCCAAATGCAGAGAGCCTTGCTACTGCGCTGTTGAGGTACTCCTTTAGGCAACAATATCTGACTATCACCATCAGGTGGAGTTTCCAACTGAACTGAATCCGTCTCTCAGAATAATGGAGGCCAGGAAAGGGCAGGAGAACTTCCAGCTGATTGTAATCACCCATGACGAGAGGTTCGCCCATCTTATCGGTCAAAGGCAGCTTGCTGAGAAGTACTATCGAGTCTCCAAGGATGAAAAGTAAGTAGATCATTCGCTTTTCTTGATCCTTAAATCCAGATATGATTTTGCGACCAAACCATCGGTTTTCCTAATTCGATATTGCCAACAAATTCTTCATGTCGGAAACATACAAATACTGATTCCGCTTTGGCAAAACCATGCAGCCAGCACAGCATAATTGAAGCCCAAGAGATATTTGACTGAAGGCGTTTCTTGGAGGCTGGAGCACATATATTTTTCCAACGGAGTGCAGTTAATTTAAGCCAAAGATTGGTGCTTAAACAAGGTCAAGAATAGAGGAGAATTAACAAGCTTAGGGTGTGAAGTAACTTTGCTAGTTTGGTTACGTTACTTGAGTTGCGTGAAGTCTGTCGTTCGTTGTATATAAATGTAGCTAGGGGCTGGACTGTATGCACTGATTGCTGCTGCTGCTTACAAGTGCCACATCATCAAAGAATATAGCAATCTAGTGTATCTAAATCTAGTGTTCGTTTCCTTTTGGGTGTGGCATGTAAACGGTTGGAGTCCTTCAAGTTTGAAGGCTGACGTACATTCGCACGCTTTTGTACGGAAGGAGGCTGTAGCTATGAATAGAGAACGAAAAAAGCGACGACTTGATGCGACATGGGATGTGGATCGCTCGCTCTGTCTTGTTTCTATTACGTGCGTGACCTCTCTTCTCTAAGTTAATCGATTTAATTAGCTGCCTCCTTAGCCGGTGTTGTTGGACTGTGCCCGCTCGGAGGGGAGGATCGGGATCCCAATCTGATCGTACCGTCGAGGGGGAACTTTGGTCTGGGTGCAGGGGTTTTAAACCGAATTTTGTCCAAGCGGTGGTCCGAGGCAAGGAAACGAGGCAGATGACTGACCGAAACAAGCTGCTGAATTCAGAAGGGAAAATCAAAACAAGCTGCTGAATTCAGAAGGGAAAATCAAAACAAGCTGCTGTTTCACGTTATTTTGACTTTTCTAAATATATATTTTTTTTCCCTATACACATAGATTGCACCCACCCAGTTTAGTCCAACAAGTAGCAAAATATGCAAATGAAGATATGAACTTGTTAAATGTGTGCATATACGGTCACGTACTCACATGTATGCTACGTGGGTGTATTTTGCCATCGTGGCAGGTGAAATGGACAGCTTTATGCACATAAGCTCCTATCTTTATCCCACCTTCTCATCTAAGTCCGTGCAATTCTTATTTCTTTTTTATATTTGTGAACAGATAAGTGAAAAGATGATTATTGTAAATGCAACTTCAGTCATACAACCGATATATATTGGATGGAAATGTTTCGGAACTTTGTTCAGGGTAAATTTTACGCGTAGTACTAACAGTTTAGTACATTTTGTAGCTTACTGTGCTTATTATCAGTTTTGACGATGCGTGTGGCTCAATGCCTCAATCTAGTGTGTGCAAGAACACTGTTCTGCATGAACAGGCATAACACAGTGTAGTGTTATATCTAGTGATTTTTTATTCCGTCCAAGTACATAGATAAAAGGCGACATAATTAAAGAAACATAGCTAAGCAAATAACAAAATATGATACTGCTGGAGAGAAATATAGCCCATTTTGTATGGTTCCTGCATAAGGAATTGCCCAATGCAACATGAACGTTGCATATTTCAAATTGATAATTGCTGTGCCGTTGAGTAAGTTCCGCGAAAAGTGATACGACCAATTTGGGCATCGATGTCAAAGGAATAAGAGTTGTGTGTATAATTAGGACATAGACGAGAAGGGGAGATAAAGATAGGGGTTACATGCATGAAAACCATCCTTATCATCCGCCACAGTGGCAAAATACATCTATATGGCATGCATATAACCATATATGCACACCTTTGACAAGTTTGTGCATATACTTGTACAGTCGTACGTTTTGAAATTTGTTGGACCAAAATGATATAATGATACAAGCTGTTATCTGGTGGGTGTAATTTACTCTTATTTCAACCCAACTCTCCAAAGGGCGAAGCAAGCAAGCTAACTTGCTAAAGAGGCCAATTAATTTTAGATAACAAGGGTTCTTGCATGCCTAATGAAGACAATGAGCTACAAAATTATCCATTTCAGGCTAATATTTTTAATAGGACATGGCTACGCGGATGGGCCCTTGATGGATGCCTATCGCGGAGGGACTCTCGCGGGCATTATCCACTTAGCACGTGAAAAATAAGAAAAAAACAAACTATCCTAGTGCACGTGCTCTTCCATCCTGATCCTCCCATGCAGCCACCCTCTGCCTCGCCAACATCCCCTTCCCCTCCTTCCCCTCCATCCCAATCTACAGAGATCTTGAAGCAGTCATCATCACCGGAGTCTCCAGGCGAGCGTCCCTATCTTCTTCCTCTCCGGCACGCGCCACCGCCGGCCTCCACCATCACTACGGCTGGCGGTGGCCTCACCGCCGCGCTGTCTGCCTGCCTCACATAGCGGCCCCTTCCCCACCCTTCCTAACCACTTCTCTTCCTCACCCCCACCACAGGCACCGGCCATTAGATGTCCTCCACCACCCGGCCGGCTGTGCCACTGCCGCCTCCCGTCCACACCCCACCACCGCCCCCGGGCCAGCCGCCTCCCTAGCCATCCATTAGACCCCGCAGGCAAAATGCCCTCCCCAACTTGAAATCCTAACCCCAACCCCAAACCCAAACTTAAATCAAAGCTTGCCGGAGTTAGCATCGTCCTGGAGAAGACTAAGTGCTCATGTCGCGTGGAGAAGAAGGTGTCTCAATCCATTACTTCTTTTTTTTTTCCTTTTTGTCTTCTGAAACCCCTTCTCCTATTTTCAAATCGAGGGGCTCTCATGATTATGCTAAATCAAGCCCTCTCGATTTATTTTTTATGATCTATATAACAATTTATATAACGTTACCTTGATTGAAGAAGGCTGTAGGCAATGTCTCTACTAGTTCCAGCCAACATGGCTATGCTGATCGGGTCACGTCGTCAAGTAGTAGTGCAAATTCCAGCCAATTTCTACCTAGTCACGGCTGACAACATAACTGGTTCAATAATCTAACGAGCTTCGGTCTAAGCCCGGTCGAGACACAGACGTTTCAGAGTCAATTTGTTTGAGGAAAACCTAGTGTGCTGGTCCAAAGACATTATTCGTGCTTTTGACGCGAGAATGAATATGAGTAGCAAGGATAGACACATTTTGGGCCTACGACGGTGGGATATCACACACAAAGCCCAGATAATGCCTCATCGGTGTGCAGTGCGCACTGCCCTGCACAATCAGGAGTCACAAACTCGCAAGACACGGAATGATACTACGCTGGTGACTGGACTGAGATGTGAGATGGTCAATTAATTATTGGTTGGAGGTATGGCTGATTGGCCCATTAATCCTTAGGCACAAGCATAAGTATTTGAGCTCAATTTTTTTTAAACCCGATCTTTAAATTTGCTATACTAGATTAGAGGAACTGCCCCCTAATCGGAGGTCGCAACAATTGGCTAACGGCGTGACCTTTTGACGAGTTGGAGATAGCTTGTCCTAATTTAGAGCACTGCCCCGTATGCACACGCGCGCTACTGATCATAATAAGGTAAACTAAAGGTTCCATTAGACGCATCAAAGACGACTAATTAATTTGGTTGATCACAGTCTATCATACCGTTGCTATACTAGTTGTAGCTGGCACGAGCGAGCACTGATTAATTAACTAATTAAGATGAACCGTGATCCATCGATGCTCAGCAGTGTACGGTAGCTGGCTTCATCGCCACCCTACTCATCATGTCCTCCCACGAGGCCGAGGAAATCTGACACATCTGATACTATCCATCTCCGAAACCGAGAAAAAGAACAACTATATATATCCTATCCTTATATACTCGTTCATATACTATGATCTGTTTACATCTACGGTGGTTGAAGTGGTACTATGATATGTTTACATCTACTGTGGTTGAAGTGGTTTGGTGGCTTATTCCAGGAACTCCCTCGGTCCCACAAATAATGCAATTCTAGCTATGTACCTGGACAAGTACTTATCGAGATACATAGCTAGAATTGTATTCCTTTTAGGATGGATGGAGTACCTGACTAAGGCATGGATGGACCTGGGTGTGCTGCAGTTTGGTCACTTGACTTACACAAGGTCCCCTAAAAACATAAATTGGTTGAAAAACAGCGGTATGCAAAACATTTCTACTGGCAGTTAACTTATTCCAACTGGCGTTTTTCAAACCACTAATTGCTCACTACTACAAATAGACTATTTCTACGAAGGATCAATATCCGCCAGTGGAAATATATTTCTATTGGCAGCTCATTCTTAAGAGATTTGCTAGCAGAAATCATTTTTCCATTGGCGGCTCACCCACAAGTGGAAATGGATTTTTTCAGTTAGTTATGGTGTAATGCAAACTAGCTTTGCCTGGAAAGCTAGAACTCTAGGATTTAACCTTTGTTAGTACCAATTGATCACCACGGTTTGGTGGTCAATTAGGCAAGGTTGGATGCATTTGCTCATGTTTAAGGATATGCCTTGGTTAATCACTACTGCAATAAGGGAATACGGACAGTTCAAAATTTTATTTTTTGTCAGAACTTTCGAACCGGGGTGTAAATATTTATATCGTCGGTTACAAATATAAATCCGACTCACTGTACAATTTCTGATCCGAAAGATGACCTGCCGGTAAAAAGTACTTGGACATTTCCACCGGTACCGTGATGCAAATTTCATGATAATGTCACTAGAAAGTTGTGTATCGCTCTCCCTTGGCTCATCGTTACTTCGTTAGTTCCTTTCGTGAATACAGCTTTCACTACCGGTTCTTGAACCCGCTGCATGCACCTGGTATGAAAATCGGTTCCAAAAGGGGGTTACAAACTAGTTTCATAGAAGCCAGTTCTAATAGGATAGTAAATTTAGATTATGATGAAGAAAAAAGTTCATTTTAATCCTATTTTTGCAAAATAATGTGATATACCCCAAACCCTAAAATCCACATACAAAATAATAATTATCGCTAGAAAGGCCGAGAAAATGTTATTGTAATTCATTACATTCTATACAAGCAACATGTCATTATAAATTATTTCTTTATTCTCTATGTAGCTATATGTCCAAGAATTTATTGGCAGGTCGTTGCTGGTTTACACGACACTTTTCTACCCTTGGCGACACCGACCTTTCCATTCAAATACTGATCACTCGCTTTCTATTCAAGGCCGCGGCGGTACACGGTGGGCACGAGCACGAGCGGCGTCTTGCGGTGGCAGACGAGCCTTCCTTCTTCCTCCATGCTCACATCGTCCGCCGTCCTCCCCTCCGGGAGCGCCCACTGGAAGCCGAAGAGCAGAGTGGCGAGCGTGAACTCGACGGTGGCCATAGCCATGGACATGCCCGGGCATATCCGCCGCCCCGTGCCGAACGGCATCAGAACAGGGTGCTCTCCCTTGAAGTCCGCCTCGTTCGTCTCGAACCTATCCGGGTTGAACTCCTCCGGGTCGTCGGGCCAGTTTGCCGGGTCCCGGCCGATCACCCACGCGTTCACATAGATCCTTGTCTTCGCCGGCACGTCGTACCCGCCGATCTGGATGTGCCGCATGGTCTCCCTCGGCAGTAGCAGCGGCGTCGGCGGGTGCAGCCGCAGGGTCTCCTTCACCACCATCCTGAGGTAGCTGAGCTTCGTCATGTCGTCCGGCTGCACCCTGTCCCCGCCGCCCACCGCAGCCCTGATCTCGGCTTGCGCCTTCTTGAGCACGCGTGGCTTCCGGATCAGCTCCGACATCGCCCACAGTATCGTCGTCGCATTCGTGTCAATACCGGCGACGAACGTCGACTGCTCATAAAAAAATGTCATGCATCAGGGTGACTAATATTATTACTAGCTTTGATCGATACTTTTTTTTTTCTTTCGGAAAAAAAAAACTGTTAAGTGTGAAATTTGTTAACGGTGTACGTACAAAAATTATGGCCTTGACGTGGTCCTTGGTGAAGCTGAACGTGCCACAGGGCTTCTTCCACAGGTCGATGAGGACGTCGACGAGGTCGCCGCCGTTCTCAGGAGGCGCGCGCTTGGGGTCCAGGTGCTGTTCGATGACCATCTCGAAGAAGGCGTCGAGCTGCCTGAAGATTCGCTCGCGGCGGGCGATGAAGCCGGTGAGGCGGTCCACGAGGCGGCCGATCGCTTTGGGGAGAAAGTCCTCGGCGGAGGATCCCGAGCCGGATAGCATCTCCATGACATCGTCGAGCGCGTCCTGGAAATTCTTGTTCTGGGAGAACTTGTCGCTGCCGTAGATGTTGCCGAACGCCACCATGCCGATGATCCCGTCGGAGAGGCTCAGGACGTGCTCGTCCAGCGCCACCGGCTTTCCTTCCGCATGACTCAGGGTGCTGATCAGCTTCTCCACCTGGTCATGGCGTGCGTACCATGCCGCCTTGACGCGGCGCGCGCTGAGGAGCTCGACGGTGAGGAGCTTGCGCGCCTCGCGCCAGTAGGGGCCGTAGGGCGCGAACGCCACGTTCTTGAGGTCGTAGGTGAGGCGCTTCGTCCCCGGGGACACGGGCCGCGTGCAGCAGTCGAGGTCGTGCGCCTTGAGCGCCTCCCACGCCGCCTCCGCCGACGATATCACCACCGCCGGCGCCTTGCCGAGCTGCAGCTGCATCACCGGCCCGTGGACCCGCGCCAGGTCCCGTAGGGCCCGGTGCGGCAGCGGGCCGAGCTGGTGCAGGTTGCCAAGGAGGGGCACCGTGGCGGGGCCTGGTGGCAGCTTGAGCCCTTTTTTTCCGGACGAGCTGCGGCTCCGGATCCTCGTCAACAGGAGCAGGGAAATGGCGGAGAGAAGTGCGAAGAGGACGGGCTGCCATTGTTGGGGTAGGGAGAGGAGCAGCGAGGTGAGTGAGATCGCCATTTATTTGGGCAACTAAGTACCTCAGCTATCCCGTGTACGCGTGTGTCGGTGAATTTTGCTCCAAGTATGTTGAGCAAAAGAACACAACGGATTTATAGGCACGTATGATTGTGAGCGAGCACATCACCGGACTGCTAGCTAAGTCTAGTGCAACGACTTGTTGACAAATCTAGTCTTTTTACCGGCTGGTCGACGCTATCTGTTGACTCGATTCTATCCTTTTGATTGACAACAC
>NC_028450.1:23717505-23748286 GCF_000263155.2 Setaria italica | reverse complement strand
GACCAACCAAATTCATGAGATCCCATTCTTTGCGCAAGGCCCGACACGCCTGGGAAGACAAAATTTAGGAAAAATTGATATTAAAAAATTTGGTTTTTTCCGGCGGTGGCAAAATGATGGGTTTGTAGTTTTATCCCCCGAGGCCTAACCCGGGGGGTGAGGGATGGAGGGGGGACTCCACACCGGGGTCCCAGAAGACCCAGGGTCCCCCATTTTCCCGGCCCCCCCCCCCCCCCCCCCCCCCCCCCCCCCTTCACTGCCAGCAGAAACGAACAAGAGAGTTTTCTCTTGAACGCGTTACTCCAAGACAAAAGCAAACGATTTGCAATTTACAGTTCACGAATACCAATCAATCAAGTACGTACCAATGAGACACAGAATTGGTTAATTTCTTGCGCAACTGCAACTTGTTACTATCTAATGCAGTGATCTATTCTTTCTATCCACTTTTTCTTAAGAGAATCAAACATGGTATAATATCTGAAATGAAAGGAAAATAGTAGGCGGTACCGTAGAATGACAACTTCACACAAACGACCTCTAAAAAATAAAATTTTATCAAAGATTATTTTGGTTGTCTTCTTTCCTTGATTGTTTTTTTGGTAATTCTTTCTTTGATTGTTCGCCACCCGCTCGAGCTTAAAAAATGCACGAAAAAACAGTAAGAGAAAGGAAGACATGCAAACGTCCTCACCACACAAGGCCCTAAAGACCATAATAACCACTCGATGCTCGCAATGAGTTCCTGAAGCTGCTGAAAAAACATTATCTGAAGGAATGTTGGTATTTCTTATGGCCCAAAGTTAATTCGAGATTGATTCTACAAGCGCACAAAATATCTGTTGAATAATATAAAATCAAGAAATATTCTATTAATGACAATAATAGCCTCAACGGTTACTCAAAAATAAATTTTTCTTAACAACTATACTCACATAAGGTAAATAAATAACTACATAATGGCTGCCACTCGAAATGACGAGTGCACTCTCATTCCACTGCCTTATCTTTGTAGTACGTACTCTCCCACCAATACAACGATTTGTTTGACAGCTGCCATTCTTGCATGACCTGATAATGACCATTTACCTTTCAAAAATAGAAGAAATAAGCACATAGAGACCGGAATATTAACTACACTCTTCGCTACTCCCTCCTTCAAAAAATAAGTGTCCTATTAGAAAATTTCAAACATAATAGTAGTCATGTGAAATGACCATATTACCATCCAATAACTTATACTAGTTGTGGTTGAAACCCATGGTGTCTGTTTGGCTTTCTAGATTGTTGGGGATCACCTAAAAAGTCACTACCTCGAACGTCATTTGTGAGCCTCAGGGCATGACCTTCGCAAGTTACGGACCAAACGCCGCAAGAGGACTCGTAACCCTCGCGTCTTCATGATCCGAGGGTTGCTATCGTCAGAGGAATCGGATAATACCTCGCAGAGGAAACCACGTACCCTCACATTTTCTTTATTTCATTAATATCTTGCGGGTTATGAATGTTGGCAAGGTTGGAAGATTCATCATATGTTAACCCTCGAAGGTTTGGGTTCAACACCAAACATTACTTTGGCTTCATTTGTTCTTAGTGCAGGAACCAAGTTGACACAGGATCCTTCGAGGGCAACCGTAGAGAGTTTCTCCTCAGGATGAAGCCATAATGTTGCCTCGAGGGTGGAGTTTTGCCGTAAGCCTCGCAGTGTTGGAACATCTAGAAGCCAAGCTCCCGCAGGTGAGGTCCCGAGGGTAACGGGCGCACGGCGTGGGAAGTGTGACCACGTGAAGAAGTTCAATTTGTATACGTGTATCCCAATAACTTTTATGTACGGCATATTCTAGGAATGTAGTGGTTGAGTAAGGGTATTTTCGGAATGTAAAGTAGGCCATCAGACACTATAAAAGGGGAGCCCTACTCCGTTGTAAAGGGGGATCACTTTTTTAATAGAGAGGAGCTTTGAGCATTGTTACTTGTTTGAACCCTAAATCTGTTCGGTGTCGAATTCGTTTGAGACCAACATAGATCCTAAATAAGTGCACATGCCTTGTAACTAGAAAAATAACATCAATTGCTCATTTGATTGGCTCTATACGCTTCTCCACACGTTCCTTTTTAATGGTGTGGGTGTTGTTTTAATTAGATGAGTATTAAACCGTTCTCAGTGGGTTTTCATTCTCATTAGATGAGGTGACATGTAAGAAATTGTGATCGCATGGCAGGGTAGTATTTATGAGTAGGGAGAAGAAATGGGTTTCATGGGGATGAAAACTATGTGTACATTATTACCACGACTATGAAACACGTTGAAACTACCATTGAGCACTATAGAGTTTCATCTCAACTGATTTTGTCCAATTAAATGCATCCCAATTAAAGTCTATGGCTTACCTATGAAACCGTGTGACATGAAACTGTGCATTGGAGGTACGATTTCATTCACCAATAAAATTTAGTTTAGATAACATGGTAGTGTTGGAAACCATCCCATGAAATCCTCCACTGAGAATCGCCTTACTAGAAGCTAAAGACACACTCTTTGCGTGACAAAATTTGAATCCTAAAAGACCACTTATTTTGGAATAACAGAGGGAGTATGTGTATGAAATCAGGGCACTAGCACTTCTAGGTCCTTCCAGTAAAGTAACTCGCACATGATTGATTTCTCTTTGCAGATGGCCTTCTCATTTTGAACTTCTGTCAATTCTGCACAATACTCATTTGATGATGAATCTTTTCCCTCAGTTTGACGCAGCCATAAGAATTCTTTGTAAACGGGTCATGCATGAAAACATATAATCATTTAGTTCCAAACAAGTATAATCCCGTGGATATTGATCGATATGCTTGGACTTGCGTTGTAGGACCTCAGACGACATTGGCCTCACACTCGCAATCGGCTACACGCAACAGGGGTTTTGTACAATGGACCTTGGGCGTAAGTTATAGGGTCTGTTTGTGTTCTAGCCCTAATTAATCCGGAACGTGTCGGAGAAGTCGTTGCTAGTTCTCACCAGCTACTGCTATCAAAAGGTCATGAAGAACACTTGATAATGTTTACAACACTTACACATGTATGCACACATTGCATAAGCTAGTAGACTTTGTGTTATCTCCTGTTGAGCGTAGCACCTATAGAATTTGATCTAATTGGCTAGTAACTTGGAAGGCGACTTGAAGAATTTTTCATTCGTGGCGTCAGCCTCCAAGATTTTCCAACAAACTTTCATGATGCGGGCGACCGATGACTAAGACTGTTGATCACAATAATGCTTGAATTGAGGAGACTTTTTGAATTGTTGACACTCAATGGGCCACAAAGTCATGAAGAACACCTAACAAAGGTTACAACACTGACATGTATTCACACATGGCATATATAAACTAGTAGACAGAGAAAGAAATCCTGTTGAGCGTAGAACTTTTCATTCATGGCGTCACCCTCCAAGATTTCCCTGAGTTTTGGTCATTATTCTACGACAAGACTGTTGATCACAGTAATGGACTAATGATTGAGACTTGTTGGACTGTTGGCATTCAACAGCACAAAAAGTCATGAAGGACACTTATAAATAAAGGTTACAACACTGACTTATATGTATTTATGGTTTCACACATTGCATAAACTGGTAGACAGAGAGAGAACTCCTGTTGAGCGTATCACGATAGAATTTGAATTAGCTACCTAAACCAAGAAAAGTTAAACGTCTCAGACAGGGCAACGCAACTTATTTGCTGCTGATTTTGCTTGTCTGAAACGTTAAGCTTTAATAACCGTAGTAACCTGGAAGACACGATTTGAAGAACTTTTTCACTAATTCAAGTAGGGAAGGCAGTACCAAAGAGGTCATCCCTTAGGTAAGAGACACAGAGATTATAGGGAAGGGAGTCTCTCTTCCTTTTCTCTCCGGCAACTCGATAAAAATACAACTCATGTCTGGAAGGCTGACGTATACATGCCCTCACACTGCTAAGTCAAGTACAACGGCATAGTCGTCCTCATCTGCCGGTGGACGCACGTCTGTTGGAGAAGGACAACGGGTCGCATTCTAGCTCACCACTCAACAGTCAAGTAGTTCCAGATTGCAGTTGCAGAAGGCCTCGTTGTTGACCCCAGTCCATCCATGCCTTTCAGTCGGTAGGTGCTCGTGGAATTGTCACCAACCCACGCCACACGCCAGCTACACAGCTCCCCTGATTTTCTTTCCCCCGCCGGCCGCCGCCGCAGACACGAACAAGAGAGTTTTCTCTTGACCGTGTTACCCCAAGACAAAAACACACAAAGCATTCGCTGTTTACACTTCACAAACCCGAATCAATCAAGCACCGGAGGGACAGGGCGTTTCTTGCGCAATCGATGCCTCTCGAGCTTCTCCACTTGGTCACCGCGTTACTTCTCCTCACGGCCGCCGGCGGCGATGATGATGGCCGGCGGTTCGCCTACAACGGCTTCTCGGGCGCCAATCTCACCCTCGACGGCGTGGCAGCGGTCACGCCGAACGGCCTCCTCATGCTGACTAACGGCACCATCCAGAAGAAAGGCCACGCCTTCCACCCATCCCCGGTACCGTTCCGCGGCAGCACGCGGTCGTCGTCCTTCTCGACGACCTTCGTCTTCGCCATCTTCGGGCAGTACATCGACCTGAGCAGCCCTGGCATGGCCTTCTTCGTCACCACGTCGAGGGAGATCCTCTCGACCGCGCTGCCGGGCCAGTTCATGGGCCTCCTGAACGCCACCAACAACGCCAACCGGGACGCCCACATCTTCGCCGTGGAACTGGACACCCTCCTCAACGCCGAGTGTCGCGACATCAGCAGCAACCATGTCGGCATCGACGTGGACAGCCTGGTGTCGCGAGCTTCCGCCGACGCCGGCTACTACGACGACGGCGACGGGCGGTTCCGGAACCTGAGCCTGATCAGCCGGAAGGCGATGCAGGTGTGGGTGGACTACGACGGCGCAGCCGCGGAGGTCACCGTGACCATGGCTCCCCTTGGCGTCGCCAGGCCCAAGAAGCCCCTGCTCCGAACCACGGCGAACCTCTCGGCCGTGTTGCAGCAGCAGGACACGGCGTACGTGGGCTTCGCGTCGGCCACGGGGATCCTCTTCTCGCGCCACTTCGTCGTGGGCTGGAGCTTCGCGCTGGACGGGCCGGCGCCGGCGCTGGACATCTCGTCGCTACCGGCGTTGCCGCCGAGCGGGCCCAAGCCACGGTCCAAGGTGCTGGAGATCGTGCTTCCCATAGCGTCCGCGGCGGCGGTCCTCGCCGCCGGCGTCGCCGTCTACGTCGTGGTACGGCGGCGTCTCAGGTACTCGGAGGTCATCGAGGACTGGGAGGCCGCGTTTGGGCCGCACCGGTTCTCTTACAAGGACTTGTTCCATGCCACCAAAGGATTCAGCGACGAGAACTTTCTCGGGGCAGGAGGCTTTGGAAGCGTCTACAAGGGCGTGCTCCACAGAAAAAAGTCTGCCATGGAGGTCGCCGTGAAGAGGGTGTCGCACGAGTCACGGCAGGGGATGAAGGAGTTCATCGCCGAGGTCGCGAGCATGCGACGGCTGCGCCACCGCAACCTGGTGCAGTTGCTCGGCTACTGCCGGCGAAAGGGACAGCTTCTCCTGGTCTATGATTACATGCCGAATGGTAGCCTGGACAGGTACCTATACGATTGTAGCAAGGGTAGTACACTGGATTGGCCTCAGAGGTTCCATATCATCCGGGGAGTGGCTTCCGGGTTATCATACCTCCATGAGGATTGGGAGCAAATCGTCATCCACCGAGATGTCAAAGCAAGCAACGTGCTCTTGGATGACCAGATGAATGCGAGGTTAGGGGATTTTGGCCTAGCAAGGCTTTATGATCATGGATCGGATGCAAGAACCACACACGTGGTCGGCACTATGGGATATCTAGCTCCTGAACTAGGGCACACTGGCAAGGCGACCCCGTCTACCGATGTTTTCGCCTTCGGGGCATTCGTTCTTGAGGTCACCTGCGGGCGGAGGCCGATTGAGCAAGGCGAGGGGAACAAAAGCACCATGCTCGTGGATTGGGTTGCCGAACATTGGCGTAATGGTTCGATCACAGAGGCAGCGGACACGAAGATGCTAAACAGGTTTAGTCTTGATGAGGTTTCCCTAGTGCTAAAACTCGGGCTTATGTGCTCACACCCACTTCCCAATGCAAGGCCGACCATGCGGCAAGTCATGCAGTACCTCGACGGCGACACGGTCCTCCCAGACTTGTCGCCGGCATACCTCAGCTCATCAACCATGCTGGAGTGGATGTACAGCCCGGAGTTGAACAAGAATGTAATGTCGTATGTGCCGTCGATGAGCTCCGGTGGCATTTCTGATCTCTCTGGAGGAAGGTGAACGAGTGCCTGCTTCGTAGAACAATAATTGAGTTGGACTCGATTGTACTTGTCTCTAATCGTTTCTATTTTTATTCATCGCATTAACTAGCACTGTGGAAAAGTTGTCTGATTTTCCAATAACTTCATCAAATCAATGAAGTCTTGTTAGAGTTTCTCGTTCATAGAAAGACAACTTTATCTAGATTGTTTTGAAGACACTAGATTAGATTGTTTCAATGTCCTAACTGAATCTCTCAAATATTCTGGTAGCACAGAGTTCTCTCCTCTAAAGAAATAATGTCCTTTTTTAAGAGGGGTTGTTTCGAGGCTTGAATTGACGAATAAAACAAGATCGCGATAAATTTATAATAATTTGAAGCAATAAGATCGTGCATGGTAAATGTTTAATTATCATTTTCCCGATGCACTGTGCACTTAGGCTAGTCCCAGTGCAAGGTTTCATTGCACTATTTCCAAAGATGCCACATCATCCCATGAGATGTATTCTCATGAATGAAACAGAGAGTCCCAGTGCACAGTTTCATTTCACGATTTCATAGGATGCCCATGACATTTAATTGTGAGGCATGTGATTGGATATGGTTAGATGAAATGAAACTCTATAGCCCCCTCTGCAAGTTTCAATAGGTTTCATAGTCTTGGAAACAGTGTATACACAGTTTCATCCTGATGAAACTCCTTCCCTCTCTCACTTCATAACTACCATACCATGTCATCACATATGCTGATGTGTCACCGTATTTAATGTGCATGAAACCTCTATGAAACTCCCACTGGGATTAGCCTTAGTGTTATCTTTTGAAACATTTCGTTTATTGATTTGTAGAATCTCTATGCATAATGGGTGCACATGATTGTTTTAGCATTGAGAAATCATAATGCTAAGTACCAGTAACTTATTTTGTAAACAACGGTCCACCGGTCTATCTTTACTACTTCTTAATGGTGATATGCCTATTAGATTTAACTTAGGTCCCGTTTGGATACACAATACTAAACTTTAGCACAGTGCTAAACTTTAACATCCTCAAATGGAGTGCTAAAGTTTAGCACTTGGGGTTGTTTGGATACAGTGCTAAAGTTTAGCACATTGGGTGAGAAATGACTCCATTGCCCTCATTTATGACTGGCTTAGGGAAAAGTGGAGAGGAGAGAGAGGGGGGCAGCAGGGGAAAAAATAAGCTTGGGACCACTTTTAGCACCCATTAGCACCTTTTAGCACCCCTTGGGTGTGCTAAAGAAAATGGGGGTGCTAAACTTTAGCACACCGCTTTTAGTACCCTTGTTTGGGAGTCCAAGTGCTAAAATGTGCTAAAAAGTGGGGTGCTAAAGTTTAGCACCCCGCTCCAAACAAGCCTTAATCTAGCATAAACATATCGGATCTTTTGCTTATCCTAATCATTATATATCACTAATCAATCTTAATGTGGATTTTTTAGATGCTTAGTGACTAACTAGAGCCTTGCAATGCCATGAGTGCCTCTGCAGTCGCAGTAGGAATAGATGTAGGTGAAGTAGCACTTGATCTTTACCAAATTATTAGGATCCAGATGATCCTGCCAGATGAAGAACTCGAAGTAGATGTAGATAAATTGCCCCCGGATGTGGTAGTCGTACTTTCAACCCCTCCAGTTCGCTAATTGATCAGAGTTTATGCCAATGATGAGTTTAGATTATGTTAAGCATCTTTTCACCTCTTTTTTAAGCACTGTGGAGCCGGAGCCGACTCTAGATAACCCTCAGGATCGTCTGCCATCACGGCAACGTGAGAAACAAACTCGTTGATATCATCTGAGTTGGTTAGTGCCCGTGGATATGCACCTAATTTTGGTGTTGACTGAGATCACATTCCAATAATGCCATGTAATTTCTTACATTGAGCATAGCTTAGATGGTAAGTGAGGTGACTGTAGCCTAAAACCGAAAGTAAACTAAGACTCAGTATTGGTCTTGTTTCTGCAAAAGACTGACATTTCATCTATTACAAATAGTAGTAGAAAGTGACATGCTGATCCAGGAGTCCAACCCGCAGAAGTCTATGGGTTGGTAAGGAGAAAGTCGCAGCATGTGAATTGATATGCCGATTCTCAACAAGATGCTTGAAAAGAACAGCATGATATATTTCAGCAGTCGTGAAAATGTATGGTCCTAAATCTTATAATATATTCCTGGGGTAAGCATGCTATAGTCACGGAAATCATTTTCTTGGAGTCATCAGCAGGAAGAATGGAAGATGAATGGTCTCTTTCGCCCACCAACCTTTTTTCCACCATTGGCACGGCGCGACAACGATCTCACCCAGAAGTTCAGAGCACGGTGCCTGCATAGCTCAGAAGATATAGTAAACAAGTCGAAGACGGTTGAAAAAGGAGCCATCTGTGATACGAGCGCTCGCTATCTTCCACGCAGAATTGCCTGTGGTCTACTCCGGTGCCGTTTCAACTACGGAGTAGTAGGCAAAGTAGCTACAGCATTGCTAATTGCTTCTGCATAACACGTCCTTATCTTCTCTTATATCTTTCAGCCTCGCCTTCTCCGTCCCTGTCCCGGCCTGGGCCTTCCTCCTCTCACCAGCTACACAACCATCATCTATGCATCCAACAGCGTTAAAAGCTCTAGCGCCCGATCACAAGTTCACAACCAAAATATGCTTGAATCATACTGAGTTTCGTCGTCCGAAGCTTCTTTAGGCCAACAAGGCAAATTAAGCGTCCAAGAAACTACTATTTTGTATGCTGGCCCTCCTTCTGTTCATACTGCTGAGCCGTCAAGGTGAAGTGGCCTCGTCGTTGGACGATGGCCGGGAATTCGCCTATCACGGCTTCGCCGGCGCTAACCTCACGCTGGACGGCCTCGCCACCATCCTCCCCGGCGGCCTCCTCGCACTCACCAACTTCACGTACCAGACAAAAGCCCACGCCTTCCACCCGTCCCCGATGCACTTCCTCACCAAGACGACATCCGTGGCGCGCTCCTTCTCCACGTCCTTCGTCTTCGCCATCGTGTCGGGGTACGACGGCCTGAGCGACCACGGCCTCGCCTTCGTCGTCGCCCCGACCACGGACTTCTCCACGGCGAACGCCGGGCAGTACCTGGGCCTCCTCAACGCGACCAACGGCACGGCGAGCCACCCCATCCTGGCAGTCGAGCTCGACACCATCCTGACCCCGGAGTTCCGCGACATCAACAGCAACCACGTCGGCATCGACGTCAACAGCCTCGTGTCGCGTCAGGCCCGGCCGGCCGGCTACTACGACGACGCCGCCGGCGGCGGCGCGTTCCGGAACCTGAGCCTGAACAGCCGCGAGCCCATGCAATTGTGGGTGGACTACGACGGCGTGTCCAAGCAGCTCAACGTGACGCTGGCCCCCGTGCACGTGCCCAAGCCCAAGAACCCTCTCCTCTCCGAGGCCGTCGACCTCTCCACGCTCATGGCGGCGGACGCCATGTACGCCGGCTTCTCGGCGTCGTCGGGGGTCGTGTTCACGCACCACTACGTGCTCGGATGGAGCTTCGGCCTCGACGGACCCGCCCCGCCGCTCGACCTCTCCAGGCTCCCTGCCCTGCCACGCCTGGGGCCCAAGCCCCGGTCCAAGGTCCTCGACGTCGTCCTGCCGCTCGCCACCGCGTCGCTCGTCGCCGCGGCGCTCGCGACGACCTTTTTCTTCGTGTGGCGGCGGCGCCGGTTCGCCGAGGTGCGCGAGGACTGGGAGGACGAGTTCGGGCCCCACCGCTACGCGTACAAGGATCTCCATCGTGCCACGGATGGGTTCCGGGAACGGAACCTGCTGGGCGTCGGGGGGTTTGGGAGGGTATACAAAGGAGTGCTCTCTCCATCCAATTTGGAGATCGCCGTGAAGAGGGTGTCGCATGATTCAAGGCAAGGGGTGCGGGAGTTCGTCGCCGAGGTGGTGAGCATTGGCCGTCTCCGACACCGCAATCTCGTGCAGTTGCTTGGCTACTGCCGGCGCAAAGACGAGCTTCTCCTGGTCTACGACTGCATGTCAAATGGTAGCCTTGAGAAGCACCTGCATGATCCACACATGCCAGCCATATTTTGGCCCGAAAGGTACTCGATCGTCAAAGGTGTCGCGTCAGGCCTGCTATACCTTCATGAGGATTGGGAAAAAGTTGTTGTCCACCGGGATATAAAGGCGAGCAACGTGCTCTTGGACGAACAGATGAACGGGCACCTGGGAGATTTCGGCCTAGCGAGATTGTATGACCATGGGACCGATGCTCAGACAACCCATGTGGTTGGCACCATGGGATACCTTGCGCCGGAGCTTGTGCGCACCGGGAAGGCGACGCCATTGACCGATGTGTTCGCATTCGGCGTGTTCCTCCTAGAAGTGGCCTGTGGACGAAGGCCGATCGAGCGTGGCGAGCATGATAACCGTGTTGTGCTGGTTGATTGGGTGCTTGAGCACCACCGCGGTGGGTCGATCCTCGAGGCGGTGGATCCACGGCTCATGGGAAAATTCGACTTGGAGGAGGCTATCCTCGTGCTCAAACTAGGTTTGTTGTGCACGCACCCGTTGCCTAATGCAAGACCGGGCA
Source organism: Setaria italica (assembly GCF_000263155.2). Classification (NCBI taxonomy): domain Eukaryota; kingdom Viridiplantae; phylum Streptophyta; class Magnoliopsida; order Poales; family Poaceae; genus Setaria; species Setaria italica. The sequence continues at coordinate 23,737,351 of NC_028450.1, read as the reverse complement.
TGCGGAAGGTGATGCAATACCTGGAGGGTGACCAGCCGACCCCTGACTTGCCGCCGACTTACGTGAGCTACGCTATGATGGCGCTAATGCAGATCGAAGGCTTCGATTCTTATGTTATGTCGACGTCATCCTCGACGTCGCCGACTGTGGCTAGCATCGGTGCGGTGTCTTGTGGGTCTTCAGCGACGGTTCTAGCTGAGGGCAGATAAAGCTGGCCGTGTGTATATTTAACTCCTTTTTGAGTTTTCAATCATCAGAAAAAAAATGCTTATCTTCATGGGCTCGTCATAATAAATTTGCGATGCTAGCTCGAGCTGGTTTGATATATATTTTTGTTCATAATTAACCGTTGATTCCAGTTTCCAACTAGTAAGTTGGATGATAACTACTACCTCCGATCCGTTTTATTTGACGTTTCAGACAATAATTTTGACCTGCAAGCAGTTCTATTTCTTTGTCAGGAACGTCAAATAAAAGGAACCTGAGGTAGTACAAGATATGAGGAGAAGACAAGCTGCATACCCAAAAAAAATCTAAAATGGACTACTATGGCACCTTTCGAGGACTCTTTTGCTTTGCTTGCATTATTTCAACCGAACTCTTCTAAGAGCGAAGAAAAGCTAACTTGCTAAAGATCAGAGGCCAATTAATTTTAGATATATAACAGGGTTTCTTGCATGCCATCAACTGAAGACGATGAGCTAAAAAATTGTCCATTTCAGCCCGATATATTTATATATAACGTTACCTTGATTGAAGAAGGTTGTAGGCAATACCTCTGCTAGTACATACACCAACACGGTTATTTTTTTGAAAGAAGGGCAGGAGCGCTGCCAAATCATACAAGAGGGGAAAGCAATGCAGTTCTTCTATTACATAAATGAAAATACTCATACTCAACATTTCTTACATTTAAATAAACTAAGGCAGCAAAGGCCCTCCTACAGCATGCTGCCCGACAGCAATCTCCTTGAAGAACTGCACCACCTGTATCACCATGGCATGTTTTCCTTCAAAGATCCTCCTATTCCTCTCCTTCCATATTGTTGGCGCAAATTTAGGGCCAACACATGAAAGCACTCAAACGTGCGGCATGCGGAGGGGCTCCTTGCTGCTCCTCTACACAGGCCAGTTAGACCGGTATGATGGCCGGTCAGACCGGTTTCGTCGGTGAACCCAGCGAGAGACCAATGAACACCCGCCTGGGAGGGATCCCGTCGGGGCAGGCGCACCTTGGGTTGCCCTAGGCTCGGCAGGCAAGCTAGGATGCCTCCTCATGCCATGGAGATAGGAGAAGAATAGCAGATAGGGATGGGAAAGTAGGGTAAAGAGGATAAAAAGTAAAACGATAAAAGATAGATTGAGTTGTGATCAATTGGATACCCTCAATCGGTCGTGGCCCCTTATATTTATAGGGAGGGGAGGTCTTGCCCCTAATGGAGTCGAAACCCTAACAAATCACCAGTCAAAATACAACTCCTAACTCGGACTACACACAAAACCGGTCTGACCACCCTAGCAAACCGGTCTGACCGGTTTTCCTGGGTGCAGATCTTCCCGAGGTCATAACTCTCTCATCCGAACTCCAAATCAGACGTTCTACATATGTATTTTGATCTACTCGACGAGAGCTACACAATAGTGAAGTCTAATTTCCATTTTGAGCACTTTTACCAAGCCGGCCTGACCGGTTGGGAAACCAATTCAGAGACCTGATCGTTTAGATTTGCCAATTTTGACATTGAAAACATATGTTCCAAGCTGTATACATAAGCAGAGCAGCCACATTCCTGTGTTGATTTCTTGGATATTGTTGCAGCGAAGCTTGCCACCATTCCTCAATGCCACTTCCATCTTCAGGACCTGAATTCCAATTACTCATGAACATCCAGACCTCCCTTGCAAAGACACAGTTCAGACATAGGTGTGCTGCCGTCTCCTACTCCTGATCACAAAGACAGCAGACGGGATTGCAAGGCCAATGCCGTGCTTGCAGTTTATCAGCCGTTGGAATTTTTCTTTGCACTAACAGCCATGCATAAAATTTGTGCTTTCCTTCTGCATGTACTTTCCAGATCGACATCTCATCAAAAGTGCAGAAAGAGCCTGTGAATTGTGCCATGTATGCCGACTTGGAAGTGTAAGCACCACTCGATGTCCATCTCCAAACGATTTCATCCAGTCTATCACTGAGCACTGTCTGTTGTACCAGATCCCATAATAATAAAAAAATTTGTCATCTCTTTGACCGTACATATATGCCACAGACCACGAGTCTGGCTCTAATTATGTAATTCTTCCATTACTTTCCTATTTTTGCGCCAGGCAAGCTTAAAGAGTCCCGGTGCGATGTCCATTAGTGCCCGACCATTTAACTAGGAAGATTTCCAGAAGAGTGCCTTGCAGACATCTCCCAGATTCACAATGGTGCTAGCTCTAAAAAGTTGCCTGTCAATTGCATTGCAAAGAACTTCCGAGCCCACCCACGGCCGATCAGGATCTGTCCATTCAAGCCATAGCCATCGCAATCTCAACGCTCTACCAAAGAGATCGAGGTCCAGCACTCCCAGACCCTAAACTTCTTTGGTTAGCTTGTTTTTGTCCACCTCACCAAACAGTGCCCTCCATTTGCTTCCGCTGCTCCTTTCCACAAGAGACCTCTCCTGATTCTATCCAATTTTTATGGCCCATTTTTTAAGAGCAAATACTGTAAGAAAATGCACTAGCATGGATGACATAACCGAGTTCATTAGCCTAAGATGCCTTGCCTTGTTTAGCAACCGACTCTTCCAGGTAGGCAATCTTGTAGCCATCTTATCAATTAAAGGTTGTAAATCAACTCGCCTCAAACGCTTGATATGGAGTGGTAATCCCAAGTATGTGCAGGGAAAGCTCTTTATTTGGCAATGAAACCATTGCATAATGTCCTCCACATCAAGATGGTCACACTGAATTGGATATACTGCACTTTTGCTTGCACTAGTGATCAATCCAGAGGCCTGACCAAAAGCTGTCAAGATCTCCACGACAACCTTCACTTCATCTTTGAATGGATTTAGAAATACGGTGGCTCATCTGCATACATGCTGGCATAGAGTCTTGCTATCCTGTGTGCAGTTGGTGACAACAAGTTTTCAGCAGTGGCAAGGTCAAGCAATTTTTGCAAGGGTTCCATTGCCAAGATGAAAATAATGGCGATAGTGGATCTCCCTGTCGAAGTCACCTCCAATGCTTGAACCACTGTCCTCTTGCTCCATTTAGGAACACGATAGAGGAGGCATTTGCAAGTAGAGTTGAGACCCATGCTCGCCACTGTGTACCAAACCCCATCCTTTCAAGTACTTCCATCAGATAATCCCAACGCACACTATCAAAGGCCTTCGCAATATCAAGTTTTAGGAATAGGGCTGGGTACCTTTCCTTGTGCAAATCTCTGACCAAATTTTGCATGTAGAGAAAATTATTGTGGATGCTACAACCTTTTATGAATGCACTCTGAGATCGAGATACCAGCCCATCCATGCAGTCAACCAACCGATTTGCCATAAACTTAGAGATAAGCTTTGCCACGCTGTGCGTCAGACGTATTAGTCTATAACTCCCTACATGTTTTGCATATGGCTTCTTTGGAATCAAGATCACATGCGCTGAGTTAAGGTGTTTGAAGTGTTGATCTTGCTGCTGAAAGAAATAGTTGACCGCTGCCAATAAATCACTCCTGATTATCTCCCAACATTTCTTATAGAAGATGCCAATGTAACCATCAAGCCCTAGTGCCGGCTTTCAGCTCCATTACAATAGCATGCACTTCCTCCTTGATAAACTCATCTTCTAGATATTGTAAATCCCTTCTATTTATTACCAGAGAATCCCAGTTGAGTGTTGCTGATTGGTCTGGTGGTGAGCCAAATTGGGCGGTGAAGTGATTTAGCAGGCATTCCTCCTTCTCACCATGGCAACACAGTAACATGTTGCCAGATTGTATTTGTTGTATGAAATTTTTCCTCTTGCGGCCATTTGCCTGTAGATAGAATAACTTTGAATTTGCCTCTGCTGCCCTGAGGTTGACCAGTCTTGACTTTTGTTTTTCTCAAAGTTTTTCAACTGCTATTAACTAGAGAAATTTGAGCTTGAGTTTTCTTTTCAGTTGGATCTCAGCAGCACTCAGTGCCCTATAATCTTGTACCACGTCTAGGATCAGAAGCAGCTGCTTTGCCATGCATAGCAGTAATCTTGTGTTACCAATCTTGGACTGAGACTACGCCCTCAATCTCTTGCCTGTACGTTGCAACTTGGTGTGTAGCCGCAGGAATGGATTCTGAATGGCCAATGGCTGATTCCACGCTTGCTCGACCACCTCACTGAACCCCTGAACAGATGGCCAGAAACTCTCAAACCTGAACCCTTTGTATGATGGAACTGTAGCTCATCCGACAATCAAGAGGGGGCAGTGATCAGACACCAGCAAAGATAATGCCTATGGCAGACACCCAGGCAACATTAAGTCCCATTCATTTGTACAAAAGGCCCTGTCAATTCTTGTTTGTGTGACGTCATTGCTCTAGGTAAATTTCCTTCCCCTCAGATTGAGTTCTTTTAACTCTAGGTCTTGCACCAAATCACCGAAAGCACCCATGAGACGTCTATTGAGATTTGAAATACTCTTATCACTAGCTTGCAAAATCATGTTGAGATTTGAAATACTCTTATCACTAGCTTGCAAAATCATGTTGAAGTCACCAATGAGAAGTCATTTATCTGAGACCACTGACTTGATTGCTCGTAATTTCCCTAAGAATTGCAACTTCTCTTGGTCATCTTGTGGGCCATATACAATTGTAACCCACCATTCTGAAACTTCCATTGTTGCTTCCACTTTTGCAGTCACTGTGAAATTCCGATATTTAGAAGTTATTATTCTGTAGTAGTCTTTGTTGACAGCAATGATGGCCCCTCCCCTTGTACCATTAGCTGGTAGATAGGCAAAGTTATTGACAAAGTTCCGTCTCAAGGGCTCCACAACTATCTGGCCATCAATCGTGGACAGTTTGGTCTCCTGTGACATGCAATTGAGCAAGAAGTATCAGTCACTAGGTCACGAACCACCTTTCTTCTTGCAGCACCATTCAGCCCCCTGACATTCCAGTTTGGCACTTTGCACCTTTGCTCACTCATTATGAGACCGAGACCATCTCACACGGGCTACTGTGCCGCTATGTAAGGGTGGGGCAGGGGTTCGGAGGTTTTCTCGACCTACGTGAGAAGGTCTTCTTCTTCTTAGCAAAATACCCGGGGGCTGTCTAACCCCCCTCCCCCCCCCCCCGCAGGTCGAGTTTATTTTTTATGAGACCGAGACAACTCAAACACCCCCCTAATGACACTTCCCACAATCAGAATCCTCCATGTACTCCTGACCTCCACAAACAGCAAGACAAAATACAACAAGCACCACCTGTCGATCTCCACCATGCCAACATTCAGAAACGCAACAGCAGCCCACCTAGGGCAGCCACACTACACACATTAACTGAGTAGAACACATTGAGCAAACTGGGATGGCACACACATACACACAAAGGGTACATGATGGCCGGCCATCCATCAATCTTCGGCCTCCAGCGCTAGTGCACTGAGAGGATCCACACCATCTTGGCTAGAGAGGCCAAACGGATCGTTGAAACCATCAACCACCACCTCCTTTAGTGGCTATGTGATTGGACTCTGAATTTGCTGTGTGCCACTTCATCCACCACAATGTTCTGCTCAATCATGCCACTCTTCTTCATGAGTAATTGAGTTGCCTGTTTTTCCATGGTCAGGCTGGTCTTAGTCTTGTTAGCGATCCTCTCACTCCTCCTACTCTCAGTGTTGTTTTCTACATTTTCCTTACCATGGGCCCTGATGTCGTGGGGGCCAACAGCGTGGGGAGAATAGGCTTTGGCATAGGTTTTGTCTCTCATTGGATCCTGAGCATCCTGTCCCTCTGCCGCCGTTTCATTGGAATGGAAATAACAGAGATCTGGCTCATGGAAAGTGATTTTCTTCTCCTTCTTCTCCTGTGCAACACCATCATCCAAGCTCTGGCTGGCACCACCCACAGCTATGTCGTTACCTACCCGGACAGAGGAGCGGTTGTCCTCACCAACGATGGTGTGTCCACGGCGATGGAAACCATCGTTACCATGGTTTCCCTATCTTCCTCCTCCACGACCAGGTGTAGCTCCAAGCCGACTAAGCTTGTAGGAGCTCGATGGCGGTATCTACTGTGTTCCACTACCTCCTACGCCACAGCCGCTCGGTGGACAATGGTCACCCCCTCCACCAAGCCTCGAATGGACCGACGCTCGCGAGATGGTTGGACACCCATCCACAAAACCATGGTGCCACATGAAGTGGTGGCGAACTGGCCACTCCTCCTCCAGCTCATCAGTTGGCACTCCGCTGATGTTGTTCTTGTAAGGTGAGTAGTCTACAACCCTATCCAGGTGCAAGATCACCTCATAGTCTAGCATCGCTGCCAGACCAGTGCACAGCTCCTGCAACTCCATGTTTTCTAATCGAACGAAGTAATCCTCACTGGGCTCTACTGGCTCAGCCACCCGGAGCATTGGATCCTTAGACCAAACCCAGACAATGAAACACCCTAGTTTATAAACGGTCTCCCTCTCTAAGTTGATCTCCTCAATGAAGGACTGCTTTGGGAACAAGTGTAACACTAACTTGACTTGATGGGCATGATCAGGAACTCCTTCAATGCACACACGAGAGCGATATAGGAGGCTGCTAGCAAATGCACTCACCTACTGAGTCCATGACATGAGATGTAGGGCCATGGCACCGGTAGTGTGAGCTCCCTTCACCCTTGCCGTGTTCCTCAGCTTTGGGGAGGTGAACTGCAGTACGAAGGTGGAGGCCGTCATCCTAGTAACCCCCAACTCATGCGCTGGGATGCGTAGTTGATGTAGAGCATCCCGATGCACCTCAGCACAGGTCAGTCGCACACGCGCATCACGCTGAACGGCAACGAGCGTGCAAAGGGTATGGTTGCGCTAGGCGTTGAGCATGTTGCCGATGCAAGTGGCACATGCCAGAACTTGCTCCAGGTGTCTCTCCGGGTCGTCGGGGATGAACTCCATGGACTTCTTCATGCTCAAGGATGGAGCAGTTGGTGCGCCCCCAGCCGCCCCACGAGTAGCAGATGTGTGCAGCCTGGACAAAAGTACAGGTAGTGGCACATATGTGGACACTGCAGCAGTGGCGAAAATCAAAGCAGAAGGTCACCGGCAGTGCCGCGCTTTGTGCCCTGAGCGAAAGCACAAAATGCACTTTGGTGGGTCACGGCACTCAGCAATGCGGTGGTTCTTGGCGAAGCAGTTGAAGCAACAGCCAGTGGCTTTGACCTTGAGTAGCTGGAGAAAGTTGGTACTGCTCGATTGACGAGGCCCTAGTCGGTCCTTGATGGCGACCACCCTATCACCTAGGCGGTCATGAATGTTACCCACCTTGGGGCCAAGCCTTCTCCAAATCGAGGTCCGGTTCTTATCCGGTCTGCCCACGTTCCGTCTCCATCCTTCAGCGTCCAACCCCTTGGATTGGTTGAATCTTGGTTTGAAAGTCTTGAGCCCCACCAGCGCTTCCTTGTAGGAGACATAATAAGCAGCATGCTTGACAATGACTGAACGGAGACGCTATGCCGGTTCTGCCGGGAATCTCTCTTCTCGTGCGGGGCCTCCGTCTTCAAAGCATCATCCGTAGGGTTGCCAGTAGATTCGGCGCTAGAGCAATAATGGAGCTCCAACGCCTGACCTTGTAGTGGAGTAAAGGCATATACAAGGGATCGACATGGAGACACCACGCCATCCGGAAAGAGGACACGCTGGAACCCGGCTGGTGGAACAGTAGGCAGCGAAGCTGTGGTGCGTGCCGCTGGTGGGTCACCGAGCAGTGGACAGGTGGTTGTGGGACGTGCCGCCAGTGGATCACCGGCTGGCGAGGTTGGTGGCGTGGTGCACAAGCAAAAGCAGGAGGGGCTCTTCCCTTCCATTTCCTCTCTACCAAGATACCGTCGCTAGCCTGGAGCTAATTTTCACCAACACGGTTATATTGGGTCAAGTCGTCAAGTACTAGTGCAAATTCCAACCAATTTCTGCGGATGGCTATCTATCGCATATGTGACCGATAGCTATCTGTCGCCCGCGTCGTTGGTGGACTGATTTTGGCCCATATACTCTTTAAGGCCTGCTGTGCGGAGTCTATATTCAGCCCGATTATGATCCGTTTTGTTTGTTTTTCTTTTTTTTCCTCCCTTTCAGACAATTGTATCGTGTATTAGTCTTAGTTGTCGTGTATTTAGCCCAGTTAGATTGTTTATATTGTTTCCTTTCTTTTTTTATTGAGGATGAGATATGTTGGGCTTGACTTTTTTTCTTTTCTTTCTTCTTTTTGCCTTTTTTGTCTTTATAGTATTTGCTTTTCTTTCCTTTTATTTTATTTTTTTGTTTTCTATTTTGTTTTATTTTTTATTATTGATTATTTTTATTTTAAATTTATCTAACCTTTTAGTTTATTTTTATTTTATTTTTTCTTCTTCTATTTTATTTTATTTTTATTTATTATTATTATTATTATTTATTTTTATCTTTTATCTTTTCTTTTATATTTTCTTTTTTGTTTTGTAAATTCTCTTCTTATTTCATTCCTTTTTATGTTTTTAGTATTTTGTATTTGTCTTTTTATTTTGTTTGGCACGCTAATTTGTTTGCCATATATACATATTTTGTTGCGTAAAATCATTTTGTTCGTCTTTAGACTAAAGCATTCATCCGTGCGAATAATTTATTCTCTTGTGGATCGATGTTAATCATGTAGACTAATTTTTTCACAATTCTAAATTATTGTCCATTTTTTAACTAAGTTATTCAGTGATTTGGATTTATTTGTTTGCGATGTTCAGTTTCTTTTTTTTTCATGTACAATCAATTTGTTTGTGATGTTCAATATTTCTGTTTGTGCTATAACATTATTTTGTTCATCATGTTTAATCCTTTGTTCATGTTGTTCAAACCTTTATTCGCAGGAATCAAAACTAATTAATCTATATTAAAAATGAAGTGTTCTTACCCCTACTTTGAAGTGTAATTGTGACTTTACCCTCATTTTCTCAACTTGTGATTTTGCCCTCAACTATTCACAAGTCATTGCGATTTTACCCTTGCTAAGGGTAAAATCGCATTGACTTGTGAATAGTTGATGGTAAAATCACAAAGTTAAAAAATAAGGGTAAAAACACAATTGCACTTCGAAGTAGGGGCAAGATCACCAAAAAAGCTTTAAAATATTTTTTAAAAAATATTGTACAAATATAGTCAAGTGTGATCTTGTTTTAAAGATCTTGTTGTAAAAAACATAATGGTGCAATCAGAATTTAACCTTAATGTGCCATTTGAGATTTATGACTTTTTTTAGTTTCGAATCTACATGCATATGGATGATGGCATTAGTTTTGTCCATCATGCATGCATTCAACAGCTCATATATTTGTTGGCGCTCGTTGTTGCCACACTTTTTATGCTATTTAGGTAGGATTTTTGGATCAATTGTTACACTAACCCGCCACTTGGTATAAGAAATAACCCCATTGTTGCATATGTTTTGTATTTTGAAGCACTTTGTGTTTTGACAGGAAATACAACATAATCAGAGATTTCCATGCAAATCTTAATTCATAACTGGATGTGGGTTGTCAGAAAAGGCCAGCACATGAAAGGGGAGGACCAGATGGGCCAAAAAGGGCCAAGCTTTTTGGCCTGATACCCTATAGACCGATCGGTCTAGCCTATTCCAAGGCCCGGTCGTGCTCCCATTTCTTCGGCGTGAAGTCTACAAAGTTTCTAGGGTTTTTCCAGCGACCATTTGCCTAGAGCCGTCTCCCAACCAACTTGGAGAGGAGTATAAATACCCCCGTGAAGGACCACAAGTAGGAAGAGCCATAGGAGAGGAGATATATCACGCATATGCCATTCCACCGCCACCACAAGGTCATGAACAGAGAAGAGATTGAATCTATAAGAGGCCACCCCAAGGCGGAGCTCGGGAGGAGGAAGAAACCCCAAGCCGATCGGCTTGGAGGTGCTCAGGCCAATCAGCCTGTGGCTCTTCTGCCCTCATTCGTCGCCCCCTTCGATCTAGTTGATCTCCATAGCCTTCTTTACTCCTTTGTGCATCATCATGTGTAAGATCATGGAGTAAAATTTCTATTTATCCTCAGGATTGTAAGAAGATCTTAATTTGTAATCGTCGAACCTCATGTTGAGATCTGTTTTTTATCATTTATCTATTAATGATGCTTTTATATAAAATGGCTAGCCAGCGCTACTTTGGGTTGCTTTGTTGCTTATCTAGAACTATCATCATGCTATATTTTTATTGTTGAATAGTCGATTACCCTCATATGGTGACAGTATGTGGGAGGAAAAGCGTTCAGCATGGTTCACATTCACCCACTATAACATTTAGATCGGGTTCGTTCACTCTTGGCGGTTGCATTTGCAAGTGATCCTAGATCCCTAGGACAAGCGTTCCATCTGCCTTGTCTACACCTACATCTCCACTACTCTGATCTAGACTACTTTATCTTAATCATATTCAATACATTAAGCTTTTCTGGTTGCATTGATTATTGTTTAGCTAAGCGTGCAAATCTCTTGTTCCACAGATTAATAAACCTTAGGGGAGTAATCTAAGAGAAAAGTTATAACTGATCCGTGCGCTTGCAACCGCCAGCAACGCTAGAATTTAATTTTAATGCCCCATTTGAGATTTATATTTTTTTAGTTTCATAATGATATGCATGTGTGATGTCATCCTTATTGCCTTTTATTACGTGCAGGCATATTTTGTGAATGTATTAGTGGTCAAATCTATCAGGTATTGCACATGCGTCGTATGATTGGCTGCTTGCTGCTGCCTTCAGGCGACACAATGAAATTTTGTCGCTGCCGCGACAGCTAGACGCACCCGGGAGGCGCGCAAACGCAACTAGTAGTAGGAAACAAAACATCGATGGAAATCGCTTCTTGCGCCAGAAATTGGGCCACCGAATAGTGGTATAATGGGCTGAAGTGCCGAGGTGCCCTGAAAATTGTAGTGCCTGTGCGGGCCGCAGGGGCCGCAAGTCTCAGGGATGATGGGCCTGCTGGGCATAAAGCAAGAGCTTTGGGCATGTGATTGAATTAACTAATTAGTCATGGACATGGGCTCAATAGAGCATCCTGTGCATGGCCCATGCAGTCAAAAGATTGGTTGGCGCAACAAATAGGCCAAGGCAAGAGTATGGGCATGTTGTGATTTGTGAATGTGAAAACCATACTAGCACGAAATACTTCCAAAATATGCTCCCCTGTCCAACTTTTATCTGATCTCCGCTCCCAAGATCCAATCCACTCTCCTCTCGCTATCTCGAACCCACCAACCTACCATTCTAGCAATAAGCCGTCCGCAATTCCCATTCCCCTCCAAGAACAGCTATATGCCCAGACCGCAATGGGAAAAAAAAATTAATTAGGTACTGCTGATAATATTTAATGAGAAAATTATATCAAAGGAGTGTAATACTTAGGATTGTGTTTCGTCCATACTAAGTTGGCCGATATTTTCCAGCCTTTTCCACAATTTGATTTCCATGATATCTGTTGTTCAGCACATGTTGCTCGAACAAAGATATATTTTAGCGTCATACTGTACTTCTGCATAATATCTTCTAGACTACAAGGATACAGAAAATATATTTCATATTTATATTTCACTACACAATATATTTTGCATTTCTTGAGTGTTTTTTTTTCAAATGGACAAAACATCACAATTTCAATACATGCCACAAAATTATATCACATTCGCATATGCTAATACATTTATACTATAAAATCCAACACACATACTAAATAGTCTAATTTCAATCATGGATACATAGACTTATCGTACATGTCTATTATGTTGAAAATATAATTTATATTGATAATGTTAGGAATTCTATCTACATAATCTAGTGTATTTATAAATGCACTATCCTTAGTCCTGTAAGATACATCCATGCATCTTCATATTACATATTTGTGACCCTAAACGATCTCAAATGAAAAACTTGTCAACTATAAATTTTTTAGATCTCATTGAGTACTTCTAAATAATCTCAAACAAAAATTTTATCAACTAAGTTTTAGATCTCATCGAGTTCTATAATTTTGATATAAAATTTGTTTTTAATTTTTAAAATAATATAAATTTATTTGCATGAGACCATTTCTAGGGCGGGCCACATAATTACCTGCTCCTAGAAAAATCATTCCTGGATGCGGGTGATGCCATCACCCGCGCCTAGAAAAGGTCGCTATTTCTAGGGGCAGGTGATGGTTTCAGCCGCGCCTAGAAATGTTGATTTCTAGGTACGCGCGATGTTTCCATCCACCCCAAGAAAATGAAGGTCATTTTTGGGGGCGGTTGACCCATGGTCTGTTTTAGATAATGGATAAAAACACCTGGCCTCTATATCCACATTTGGATATATGTAGCAAAAAATTACAAGAGTTCTTAGACTCCAATTCTTAAAATTGAGAAACACAACAAAGAAAAAAAATAACAAAGACTAAGAAAAAAAGATAGAAAGACTAAGCTTCAACCTTCTTCTACATCCTTGCTTCAAACTTGCTTTAAACTCATGCAACAACAAATCTTCACATCTCGTCTGCTTAGAAACTCTTGATGTCAGAAACGTCCTACAGTAGAACTCTCAGCCGATGCTTGTCGATCCATATCGTGTAGGAACCGAACTGAGTCGATCTCGATCATGGCCTCAAGAATCATCACTTCACACCTGCTAAGAACACACGCAATGGACCTAAAGCATCTACGGTAGCAATCTGGCCTGAGCTTGTTGACCCCGTGGTCTGCACATGAAAATCCATTTTCTTTTTTTCTCGAAACGAACCAGGCAGGAGAGATGCCGATTATATTAAAAAGAAGATGAAGCTCAGACCGAGCGAAAACAACAAAGGCAAAAAAAACAAACAAAATGCCGATAGGTTGGATTGGGTCATCAACACATGCTGCAACACGCCCACGCATCCATCTCAACATAACAACACATCGGCCGGTTGGACTGGGACATCAACACGTGCCAGACATCAATTCGCGCCGAACTCAGCACATCTCAAGTGACGACGGCAGCAGAACCGAAGTCTTACCGTGGCACCCACCAATGTTCACGCTCATATAGTTGCCGAAAACCTACAGACGTGACCCTGTGCCGACAAGGAACCAAAAGAAGCAGACTGCACCGCACCGAGAAGGCCACCGCCATGTGGGACCCTCTACCGTAGTGCCACTGCCACACCACACTCCACCTGACAGAGTGATATCACCAAATCCGGACCTCTCGTAGGCTGCCTTACAGTCGCCACCACGATAACACAACGCGCGGGGGCCTCACAATATCCGCCATTGGACTCCACCTCGCTCTCATCGCCTCGAAGAAACACCACGCGCGGGGGCTTCACCACGCCCGTCACAGTACTCCATGTCACGGATCTGTTCCTATAGTCACCGTCAGGGTGGTAAGCAATGTTGCCCCACTCCCTCAGATCTCCATCGATCAGCCAAGGCGCCACTGTAGGTCGATTTCACCTTGTTGCTTCACCCGCGCACTTAGCCTTCGCCGTTGTGTTAGCAAGCCAAAGTCGCTTGCGCCGTCTTCCGACGATGTACCGCATCGGATAGCCCAACTAAGCTGAGAAACCCACCGCAGTCCGCTGCAAGCCAAGTCGTCCCACGATGCCGTTGCCGCAAGTGCCGTCCTCCGACGCAGTCCCAGACCGCAATGACTGTTGCCAAGCAACGCTAGCCGCCGTGGTCCGCTGCAAGCAGCCAAATCTGACAAAGTGCGACAACCCCTAGCCGCCACCATAACTGCGATGGCCTCCACGTGGGCTCAGCAACACCTGTCTAGCTTGCCACATGGTGGAATTGCCGCCACCAGCTGGTGCTGCCCATGACCAATGAACCAGCAATGCCTGAAGCCAGGTTGGGTCTCTTAGAGATGACGCCTCCAAGGAGGGCACGACGGCAATAGCGCTGTTGTCGCTCGTCCAGAATCTGAACAGGTTTTCACCTAGAGAACCCGATGCAGCAGGGTTGTAGCTTGAAACATGACACCTCCAATGGGGAAAATGACACCCTACAACGTCACCGTCATCTCCACCAGCAAGACGCCGGCGAGGGCTTTCGCCCGGAGCATCCCAACCCCTCACTACACGCTCATGGCTCGGCATCCTTGGACCACAGCCATGGCAGGCTATTCGGTGTGGCGCCGCCGCCACGCCTCCATGCACCATGCCGCCGAACCTCCACCTCCGCTGCACTCGCCGCCCACATGCACCACCACTGTACCTCCGCTCCTCAGCACCCGCGCATGGCCGCCACCTCCTTGGCACCCACGCACGGCCGTCACCGGCCGCGTGCGCCTCCTAGCGCCTATGCACAACCGTCACCATGGCCATGCGCCTCCGTCTCCATACCCTCACATAATCATTGGTGCCCTGCTGGCGCACCATCCGCCACCTCTAGTCGCGGCCACTGTCGCCGCAGCATCCCCCGGCCAGATCTGCTGGGGTCTCACCTGTGGACAGCTCCTCACGCCGCCGCTCAGCTTGGCCGGCGCGCTCCTGTTGTGCGCCTCCTCAGCGTCCTCACGCGAGCGGATTCCTCCAAGCCTGAGGCCTACCGGATCCGGCCGTGGGAGCACTAGAGGCCCGCACAACCCCCCAACAAGGCGATGTCCAGGTCCCGGCCGGGCTTCTTCCCGAGCCTCACACCCTCCTCCCCGTCGACTTGGACGGCCACCACCTAGCATCCGCCACACCGGCCGGGGACAAACTCACCGAAACCACCACCCCTCACGTTTACAACTCCCTGCCCCACGTTGGCCGCCGCACGCCATAGATCCGGCAGCTGGAGGGCCGGATCCGGTCCTCAGGACCCCGATCCGTCGGCCCACGCCGCCACCGTCACCCTAGCCGGCGGATCCGCTTCACACCTGTAACAACTCTACCTTAGTTAGGTGTAGTTAAACTTAAGAAATTCATTAGTCACTAAGTAGAGGAAATGAAAGGTCCAATTTGCCCTAAAAAGCTCTTTTTGGAGTTAAATAGAAAACTTGAGATTTTGTATACAAACTTGAAATCTTGCCCAAATAGGAATTGTAAAACTTTTAATTTCAAACAACTTTTAATTTCAAATCAGGAGTACATCAAAATCCTGCAAATAACCTAAGTCCAAGAATTCATATTTTTTCTCAACTTTGCAACCTGTTATCTCACAATTCTATATATAACCTCGAGTCACACCGCTAATAGAAGTTGTAGTGCTACGAGTGTGTTACAACTTTGTTATACTAATCCAAGTCTAATTCATAACCAAACCTGTTCAAAATTTTGGTCAAAGTCACACAAAATAGTCAAACTAGCACAAATGCATTTCTGCACTAAGTCTAGAAGAACACCCAGAGCGCGCATTTTGGCAAGCCCGTTCCTCCTAAAAGTGGAACTGAACCTAAGAAAATTCCTTACTAGGAGTTGGAGTCCTAAGATTACATCTTGGCATGATTCAAATTGGAAGCCACTCAAAAACTTAGCCTCCCCGACACCCCAACCTTGTCAAATCGAGCCCAGGTGAGCCCGTGAACCTCTCTAGCCGCTTCATGCCCTGAAACCGTCAGAATATCGCCGGGATTTTCCATCCCGCCACCGTTGTGCATGCCCGCGGGCACCCTTGCATCGATTGAGTTTTATGCAGGGACCTCAGCGCAAAAACCAGGGACCCCTGCGCAATTAAACCATAGACGCGAGGGTTAGATCGTAAGTTTGCCTCGATTTATTATTTTAAATCGGTAGAAATTAGATTAAACTTTGCAAATGCACCATAAATCGTAGAAAAATTAGAAAAATGCTAAACATTTTTTGATGGACTCAGCAAATTATCTAGTTTCATATAAAAATAATCTTGCCCATGTTACTATTGGAAATAATACCAAATAGTTTTATTTCTTTTCTTGACCTTTTAAATCATAGTAAATCGCAAAAAAATATAAAAATGATAAATCCAACTTTGAGACCTATGTTTCAATAAGTAGAAGCTTAGAAAAATGCTTAAGGCCCTGGAGTAGAACTTTAAATCACTGTTTTAGCTTTATATTTGAAATCTAGGGTTAAATCTTTCTTTTTGCATAAGTTTTAATCCAAAGCTGAGAAAAATATGAAACCACTTGGAGCAGCTTAGTTTTAAAGTGGAGTTCACAGGGAAAATATGAAACCCTGACTGAAGCTTGATGAAAGCCATCTTCCTTTTTAGAGCAAGATAATAGGAGTAAAATATTGAAAGTAGATGTCCTTCACCAAAAATCATGAAAAATTCAAGAAAGTCTCTGTAACACACCTTCAACCCATTGTTAAAGTTTTACCCTCAGAATCACTGTATGTTTTGAGATAAAAATGGTTAAGTACATGCTACCTTTGGTTAATAAAATAATTTTTATTCTTTTTGTACTAATCCAATGGATCCTAAATTTTTATAGTAACTCATTGTGGACATAAGTAAGGTGCTGTAAATTTCTCAGTGTCATACGTTACTATTTGATTGTGGAAACAAATTTTGGATGAGGAATCGGTTTAAATGAATAAGAAAATGTAAGTCCTAGTAAACTTAATTGGTAAATTTTTGGAAGAGGTAAAGAAAACATTTAGAAATAAATGAATTTCTAAATGAACCCTGAACAACCCTAAAAGCGACCCCCACCTTCCTTGTGAAGTCTAAGTTGTGAAATCTAATATATGAACACAATCACCATCAAAGTTAACCCCGAGTTTTAAACCACAACACACCTTATGAAGATGATTAAAGTTAGAACCTTGTTTAGGTGAATGTGGTCAAAATGCAACTTTCATTTCAACAATAATTCATGTCTTGCATCCTTCATACAAAAGCATGGAAAATTTGAACTCTCTACGTGTGCATGTCGTGTAGAAGCTACGAGCTCCACCCTACGCTGGAAGAGGAACCCACCGCAGAACTACATCGCGCGAAAGTTGAGCCCGAGCTAGATCAAGACCCCGAAGACCCGCTAACTTTTTCTGAACCTGAAGGCAAGCCCCGGTGCATGCTTCCCTGTTTTAAATTTATGCAATATGTTGATGCTTATGATTGTGCATTTACGTTTGTAGGAGTTGATTGAAACCGTAGATGCATGAACTTAGTACCTTTGAATCTGAACACTAGTTACTAAGGTCGAGTAGTTGTTGTGCTAAATAGGACTCGGTAAAAGTCGAGTGAATGTCTGTCACTCGTGAGTTATAGGAGTTGTTGTTTACTCATACTACAACTATAAGGATGACGGACGGGACCAGGAATGGTTCCAATGTGGTGGTTTGCCCCGTCTATCTAGTAATGAACTTGTTAAGGTCGAAACGTGTCAGCGTTCGTGATCAAGTGTTTGAAAGTACTAATCTCATACCTAGTATGGGATAGGGAAGCCTAGTACCTGATAGAACTGGGACGTGGCTTATATTCTTGCTGTCCTTGGAACGTCGTTCACATGGTGCATCATGTGGGTGCGCAAGTACAGCAAGAGGCCGGGACTATGGAGCATTGCATGCCAAAGGAAGTTTAGACCTGACACGTGCCTAAGGGATCGATGGGGATGGCTGACAAGTGAAGCGACCCTTCGTGGTGCGCGGATGTCGTGGGATTAGGTTCACCATGCATGGTTAATAAATTCGAATCGATTCATCTGCCTCTCACAGTTTGGGACTGCTTGATCGCTATTCCGCACTGAGTAAAGATGGAATATGATGATGATTTTAATCTTGATGCTTGTTCTTTAATTGTTTGGAAACTATGCTTGCTTAGTATAAGTTGCTAATCTAGACTGGTTAATGAACTTAGAACTTGAGCTAAAATATTGAAAGTAAGGACTAACTTTAGGCGTTTTGCCAAAAACAAACCCACAGCCAAAAAGCCTTGCATGTCTAGGAGTCGGTGAATAGTTATCACCTGTCGGATCAGTCTTGCTGAGTATTACTCGCTCAGCCTTGCTTGTAGCATAACTTTTCAGGTAATGTCGATAGTTTGGCTGCTGGCACCACTTAGCCTACCTAGCTCCCTCCGGGTTGGACAGTCGAGTGGGATCCCTCCTCGGACGGCGAGGGCAGGGGTCATTGATATCATGGTCAGCTTCGTCATGGTATTATGTATCAACGTTTAGCTTCCGCATATTTTACTTCTTCGTTGTTTACAACCTTGCAAACTCTATTTGAATTTCGAAAACTCTGGTGTAATAAATTGTTGAACTATGTTAATATGATGGGAATGTTGTAATCTCTGTGCCACTCACCTTCGTGTGAGCAATGCTTCTCGATCCTGAATAAGTGGTTTATTGGATGAAATCCGACGGACAACCAAGTTGGCTTGGTTAAAGTGCATGATCGCGTGTCAGACGACTCAAGTGCTTTCTAGTCAGGTTAATTTGGACGGTTCTGTCACAGCATCGCTCCCCCACCTGGAACCGGCACGTGCCGCCAAAAATATCCTGCCACCACCATCCTAGGGGCCCGCACAAACTTCCGGTAGGCCCCTCCGATGATGGCAGAGAGGGGGAGGAGGCGGCGGAGGCCGGTGGCGCGGCCGCCGCCCGAATGGCCCGAGCAGGGCGACGCGAGCCATGAAAATCCATTTTCAAGTGCAAACCGGTTGCTGTAGTGCGTCTTTATGTTTGGTAGGCTTGTGGAACTCCTCGTCCGCGCATAAAAAAAGAGGAGCGACTATAAATCTTATTTTAAGGAGTGTTTCAACTGGACCGGGCTTAGACCCAAGCCCGTTAGATTTTTAAACCGGCTATGTCGTCAGCCGTGACAAGGTAGAAATTGGCTGGAGTTTGCACTATTTGACCCCGTATAACCGTGTGTTGGTGTACGTACCAGCGGAGACATTATTGCCTGGTATGGCCTTCTTCAATCAAGGTAACATCATGTAAATGTTGGCCTGAAATGGACAATTTTGTAGCTCATCGTCTTTGATTGCCCCGGAAGAACCATGCATTTCGACCCGTTCAGTTGTGTACTGACAATTTGTCCAACGATTATGGACGTTTAACTTGCAATATCAGTGTATTGGTAGTTTGGTACTGGGTGTCATATTGAGCGTAAAAAAAATTCTAATTCTAGTTTGTATCAACATGATGCTAGAGAGATCAATTGCATGCCATGTTCTTTGGAAAAAAGTGTACTTCCCCTGAAGGCACGTCTGTTTGGATCAACGGAAGGTGTCATTCACTAGTAGAGAATTGGGCTTTAGTCCCGGTTGGTAGGGTGATAAAAGACCCCATTTTATCCCGATTGGTAATACCAACCGGGATAAAACGGGTCACCCACGGCCGACGCTGCAAAAAAAAATTCTCGCGCGATTTTTCACGCGAAATATGCGCGTGCGCGGTTCGTGGGATTCGAACCCACACAACCTCCAGCCTCGCGCGTAGCTTCCTTGCCATCCCACCTACACACCACATCTGACTATATAGGGGATGCTATCCTTTTGTATTAACTCGTGGGGGACCCTTTTATCCCGGTTGGTATTACCAATCGGGATAAAATGGGGTCTTTTATCACCCTACCAACCGGGACTAAAGCCCAATTCTCTACTAGTGAATGACACCTTCCGTTGATCCAAACAGACGTGCCTTCAGGGGAAGTACACTTTTTTCCAAGAACATGGCATGCAAATGATCTCCTCTAGCATCATGTTG
>NC_028450.1:23617636-23717405 GCF_000263155.2 Setaria italica | reverse complement strand
CCAACGGACGGAATGCATGAGGTCTACCCCAAAGGCATCCTGTTTCTCCTTGGACGTATCTCAAATCCTACTCTGGCACGGGACGGGAAAGGAAAGGGAGTGCTGCGCATTTGAGAAGCGATCCCCGCTCAGGCCGACACCAAGCTGAATGAGTCACCCCCTACCAACGCAATCTCGTGTGAAGCAAATCCATTTCGTCGGAAGAGAGCGAAGTATTCTTCTTCTGTCATCTATGTGTCCTTGCGCTCCAGTTAGACTAGATATGTGCTTTCACATTCCATCGTCTTTTCTGAGTGGAGCATAACTCACTTCTCTCTGTGGGGAGGAGAAGAGGGGTTCGCAATTCCCTTCATCTTTCCTCGGTATTTTCTACCATCAGGAGGACTTTCCAACCGGGATAAAAGGGTTCGAGGATTTAATCCCCTTCCAGCCACCTTCCAGTCACCTCGTTGGGGACCCTTTTATCTCGGTTTGAAACACCAACCGGGATAAATGACCCCCTTTTATCCCGGTTGGTATTTCAAACCGGGATAAAAGGCTCTTGACCCTTTTATCCCGGTTGGTGCCCCTTTTATCCCGGTTGGTGTTTCAAACCGGGATAAAAGGCCTCTTAGAGTTTTTTTTTCCCACTAGCCTTTGCAACCGGGATAAAAGATCCCGGTTGGTGAGCCCCCCACCAGTGATCGAGTTTTAGTCCCGGTTCGTGAACCTTTTGTCCCGAGCCAACTTTAAACCGGGACAAAAGGGGGCGTATAGAAAGCCAATTCTCTACTAGTGATTGGACTCCAAATCCTTCGGATTTAGCTCAAATTTGATCTGTACACATATATTATACAAAAAAATTCGATATATACCAAGTCAAAAACAAAAGGCCGTGTACCTATGCCTCACTAGAGCCACGGAGCATGAACACGTACGCATGCATCTTGCATCCCCTGCATGCATATGCGTCTCAATGCTTCTTCATCAGTTGAGGCTGTCCACGACTTGCCCAAGCGCACCCACGTAGCTCTCCACGAGCCTTGTCGCCACCGCCACCGCGGCGTCCACCGCGCCCTCCAGCGCCGCCGCGAGGGCCTTGGCGGCCACCTCGCTGCCGTCCCGCGCCGCCTCCAGGAGCTCCGCCACTGCGGTCGTCGCGAGCTCCGCGGCGCCGGCGGCCACGCTCCACAGGAAGTCCACGAACGCCGAGAAGACGGCGGCGATCACGTCCCAGGCCACGCCGAAGATGAGCTCCACCGCCGCGTCGAGCGCGCCCTTGGTCACCCCGAGCGCCGCGTTCCCCGCCTGGCCGGGGAGCCTGAGCAGCTGCACGACGGCGACGGCGAGGAGGGCCAGGCCGCGGAGGAGCAGCACGGTGACGAGCTCCACGGACGAGCATACGAGGCATAGCGCTAGGTTCACCAGAGCACCAAGTACCATGGTAACTAATGCGTGCTACTGCTAATGCCTAGTAGTAACTAGTAAGAGAGGTTTCGTGATCATACATATATGTATATATATAGAGAGAGGGGGGAGAGAGAGAGAGAGAGAGAGAGAGAGAGATTGGTGTTGCTTGGAGTGCAAGGAGGGAGAAAGAGTAGTCGATCGCGAGGTTGTTCCTTGTGAGGTTTTCCATGGGTGCCTTTGTGGGAACAAGTAGGCAAGTCGTTGCTTCTAAGGTTTACTTTGATTATTATGCAGGGATGCATCCATGGGTCGTTGCTTATGGTGCAAAATTTTTTGTATCGAATTTTTCAACTATTTGCATTAAGAATTCTGTGTGTATGTGCTGACGCATGCAGAGCAAGACATCCCTGCTTGACGTTTTGTATGAACTAATACTAGGTATTACATACAAGTCAGTGAGAGGGCAGGGTCAAATTTAAATAACGCGTGTGGTTTGAACTGAATGTAACTTATAGGATATCCAGGGATAGCAACTGGAAGACAGAATATTCAATCAAAAAATGTTTTAGAGACGTTGAGGTTGATAATTCAATGGTACTCCCCTCATTTTGACATGTTGGTTCATGGCACAGCATGCGCAGCAAAAGTTCTAGTTTTAGGGGAAAAAACAATATGAAATTACTGTCCATGCCCTATTAAGTAACATGATACAACCACTTCTTCTTTTTCTAAACAATTAATTTTGGGTAGATATGAAAATAATGCAATATTGATTATACTTTGAAATTCTCAACGAAGAAACATGCTGTACCGATATTTTTTTCAAAACACAATACAGATGTATATGCATGTACACTCAACCCAATGAATACATACGTACACAATCCTACCCCTAGCTATGACCACCTCCGAGAGACTGAGCCGGTAGATCTTCTAAATTATAAAGCCACAACTTACACCTCACTATCAACAGGCACTGTCGTCTATAAATAAATAACGCTAGTTAAATTTTAAAATTAATTTTAAAAAATATGAATTCCAGCGCCAAGTTGGCAAGCTGAGAACTTGAACTTCTTCCGCCGTAAAGAACTTTACGAGCTCGCTCATTTCGCCATATTGTACCGATAATATGGACGAAAAATCGCGAATGTACTGTACGGAGTAAAGCTTTCCTCGAGGACCACCCGGTAATATTTTATTACACTGCAGGGCGGATGTGCGTCGATCTAACACAGATGACGCCATCATGCCGTCATGCCTACACATACACGATACATGTGCCTGTAGCGGCACAAGGTTTCGAGAGGGGAAGGACGGATACATTTGAGATTTTATGGGAGCGTATCTACCAAATTTCTATTTCGTTTCCAACACAATAATTGTACTATCGTGGGACAAGGACGGAACAGTACCACTGTCAAACTTCTCAACGGTGCATGCTGCATGAACGGATGAGGAAATATCATCCAGACTCTAAAATATTTAGATAAATAACGGCATATTTTAATTCTGAAATACGCAAAATAATTATCAATATATTGAGTGATATGTGCACATGTTCACATTTAAACACATATTAAATATGAACAGAAACCAAATTAACACTACAAGGGAAAATAGCTCTAGTACCGGTTGGGAAGCCCCCTCTAGTACCGGTTCGCAACCGGTACTGGCAATTCGGCATCGCCTCCCGCCGCCCCTACCCACCCACCGCCCGCCGTCGCCGCCTATAGCTGCCCGCCGCCGCCTCACCTCACCCCGCCGGTGAGGGGCGAGCGGAGGGGGAGGGGAGGGGAGGCAGTGCTCGAGCTCCTACTGCGGACGGAGATTGAGGAAGAAGGAGCTAGAGAGGATAAGGAGAGAGGAAGGAGTTGAGAGAGGATAAGGGGCCTGCTACACATGCCTTGCTTTAATTTCTCTTGGACGGTGGCGGATGGCTTTAGTACCGGGGTGGGAAGTCCACCCGATACTAATGGGTTTAGTACCGGGTGGACTTCCCACCTGGTACTAAAGGGTCTCCTGGGGTTCCCAAATTTGGACCCGGTACTAACATTAGTACCAGGTCCAAATGTGACCAGTACTAAGGGATTGGACGAGACGTCCATTTCCTAGTAGTGTAAGTACCAAAGAAAGTTCAAATGATATTTTCGGGTGAGGCCAGTGCCGGGGGCACCAGATGCACCATTCTCAACTGGAGTAGACATACTACTTGATTGACCTTAGTTGATATAGTTGTGCAAAATTGATGCAGTCAGATGTTTGCAGTGCAATCCCTCATAGTCATTCGCAATGAGTATTCGTCCAGAGTTGCGCTCCCCAAAAATATGATCGCCCAACTATCCCAAACAGGATCATGATCATGGACACGGCTCCAGTATCCTGCTTACGCAACTTCTGTACGCGAAAACCTCGCACTAGGAATGAGCAGCAGCAGTAGAAATGCTAATTATGCAAATTAGTATATCTCTATTGGTGCTAATTATGGAACGGCACCTTTACTATTGCCATATCGAAAAAACCATAAGTCCACACCGCATTTCCTTTCACATTCATAATTCATCTCAATGCAACTTCATCCATGCATGATGTTATTGGAAAATCGAAAATCACACTATGTATTTCATCATCACAAATATGTAGGAACTAGGTATACGTCAGTGAGAGGGCCAGGTCAAAGTTAAGAGATGAAGCGGGTGGTTAAAATGTTGTTGGAGCCCAAAATTGGTAGCAAGTTGATCAGGCTTGGATGGCCGATCAGACCGGTTTCTCCAGGCGGTCTGACCGGTGTGGCGCCCTGTAGCTGGTCTGGCAATGTCAATTGGTCTGACCGGTTTAGCTAGGTGGTCTGACCAGTCCAATCCTAGTCTGAGTAGATTTGAGGAATCCTTGTAAAATTAAGAATTGTAAAAGGATTTTCTTGCGGGGCAAGACCTCCCCACCCTATAAATATAAAGGGCCACGACCGACTGAGGCTAACACCCAATCAAAAAAAATATTTTCTTTACTTTTATCTCCAAACTCTAATCTTTTCCAACCCATTTGCTTTCCTCCTTCATCTCGAGGGCGGTTGAGGACGTTCTGAGTGGCCTGCCAATCTCAGAGCAACCTTAGGCGCATCATCCCTAACGGGGTCCCTCCCGGGGTGGTGAACGTAAGTTTTCATGTTGCCCCTGTGCAAACCGGTTTGATCGGCTTCCCTGACCGGTCTGACCAGCCAGAGGTAGGAGCCTCGCGAGGTGAAGTTCCACCGCGCGTGATCTAGCGCAATTCACTGGGAAGAAAGATCTATTTTTACAACCATTCTATCAAACCCTAGCCAGATGGGATCTACTACGGAAATCGACAAGGACGACATCATCACGGCCTCCATGGAAGATCTCAGCGAGGAAGAGTGCTAGAGTATTTGGCTGCGGAGGAGTACTTCAAGACACAGTTCTTGATGGGCTTCAAGAAGGACCGCCAGGATACGATGACAATAGTGTAAGATTTTGTGATGCCCTCGTTCAAGATAAACGACAACAAGGTTGAGGTAATCAACGCTATAAGAAAATCACCCCTAACCCATCTATGCTTAATGAAAAGGTTAATCAGAATGTTTTGGGTAGTGTTGAGCTTCTTGCTTCTTACATTGCGCGTTTAGAACGACTGGAAGATATAAAGAAGGGGAAATCTATTACATCTAGTAGTAATATTATAAGTAGCAATACTCCTCAAATTGATCCACGTGGGGTAGTGCATCCTAGCTCTTCGGCTACGCCAAGGGTTATCCTTGAAAATTCATTGTATGGCATGCCGCCCAACTTCTTCCCTGGTCAAACGTCGTCGATCCAACCGCCAAAGCCGAACACGGCTGGAGCGGTCAGACCAGTCCAGGCAACCGGTCAGACCGGTCTAACCAGTGCGCTGGAGGTTGTACCTGAGCAGCCTATGCCGCTTGCTGTTGTGCTGAGTTCGGCTACTCCTAGTCATACCAATGGGCTTGAAAATTATGTGCCTTTATACAGTACAACAGTGCATACATCATCATCACCTAATGTCATACCTGATGATGTTTTTGAGGCTTATAGGTTCTCTCTAGCTAATAGCATGCCCCATTTGAATAAGATGAATACGGTGAATACAGTGCCACAATAGCCAAATAATTCTAATTGGAGTGAATTTGCTAAATTTAAAGAAGATTTGGCTAATGCGATGAGAAATAAGCTTGATGTTGATATTGGCAACTCTAAGTTGTACCAAAAGCCATATAACGTTGAGTTTGATAATGTTCCCTTTCCTCTTGGTTCGCGCATGCCTGATTTTGTTAAATTTAATGGTGATGATAACCGAACCACTTGGGAACATATTAGTCAGTTTACTAGTCAACTAGGTGAAGCGGGTTCCTACAATGATTTGAAAGTGTGAGTGTTTTCTTTGTCTTTAACTGGAAATGTTTTTGCTTGGTTTTCATCCTTAGCTCTTGGTTCTATTGATTCTTGGCATCAATTAGAACGGAAATTTTATGGTCACTTTTAGTGGGAGTTTTCAATTAAAATTGATAGATTTAACGTTGGTTAGGCAAGGTAGAGATGAATCCGTTTCTGCTTAAATAAAATGATTCAAAGAAATCAAAAACCATTGTTTTAATTTGTTAATTTCTGATATAGATCTTGCTGATATTGCTTTTAAAGGCTTAAGATCATATATTAGGGATAGGATAGATGGTTATGATTTTCTTTCGGTTGCACAAGTACAAGTGAGAGCTTTAATCAAGAAAACCAAATGAATAAAGAGAAAGAAAGCTTTAAATCTCATCGATCCAATATGCATGCTATTGAATATAATTATGATACTTCGAACGACGATGATAATCATGTGTATGTTGCTGAGTTCATGTGGCCTTCCAAGGCTAAGACTTATTCTTGTTCATCTCTTAAGTCGGCTCATAAGGGTTGGCAAGAAGAAGTAAAATTTACTTTTGATGTTTCCAAATGTGATCACATATTTGATGAATTATTTAAGCTTGGGAACATTAAGATATCTCATGCCATACCCCCACTTGAAGAGTTAAAAAAGCGTGCATATTGCAAGTTTCATAATTCTTTTTTGCATACTATTAATGATTGTAATGTGTTTTGTCGATAGGTTCAATCGGCCATAAATGAAGGTCGTTTGACTTTTCATGAAATGCTAGTGGACAAGGCACCTTTCCCTGTCAACATCATGGATTTGTAACAGCCCAAGGTACTGGTTCGGCCGCATCAAGCTGAAGCAACCAAATGCAACAATATGGTAGTTGGGGAAGAGAAGCCTGCTGAGTAGGAAAAACCGGTCACACCAGTTCAGGTGGCCGGTCAGACCGGTCTGGCCAAGGGTCGTCCTCGAATGTTGAAACTGAAGCATCCGGAGATTGGAACCTGGAAGCTTAACTTGGCCAAACATCAGGGGAGTGATGCAAAAGAGAAAATCATATTTGACAAGTTTTTGGCCAAGTATTCCAACCAAAAGGCCGTTACAAGTGATCGGCCATTAAAAAAAGAATGAGGTCACCCATGCACCAAGAGGGACCGGCTTCGCCTCCAAGAGCAGCTACAAGGTAGAGGGGTGAGTGTTCTCAACAGAAGCAGCACCCTAACACATCATGGGCTCCTCCAACATCGAATTCACCATACCCGGTGTGGGATGATCATGGCGTGAGGTGGGTACCTTATCAGTTAGTGCAGTAGCAACCTTTCCATCCTAGATGGGGAGAATCAAGAAGACCAGATCTAGATAGGATTTCACGCCCTGTACATGACCATTTGGTGCCTCACCGATCAGGTTGGAGCTACCAGGCTCAACCGGTCAGACCAGCCTACCCCAACCGGTCTGACCGGCCTGCTCAGTCGCTGAGGCCATCTCCTCCAAGGCAAGTATATCATCCCAAGAAGAAAGAGGAGGGGGTGTAGAAGATGGATGTTGACCCAGAGAGGACTATAAGCAAGGATATAATCCAGATTGAGTGCATGAAGGTCCTCGTTGAGGATGATGGCAAAAGGTCGATTGTCATAGACAATAAGGCTAAGGCATCTGTCTAGGGGACCCCTGCTGATAATGATCATGAGGCTAGCTGTAGCAGTTCTAGCTCCAAGTACTTCTTACCAAGGTGGTCCCTCCCGGTTTGACTCGCACACAAAGAAGGAGGCTTCAAAGATTGCGATTCCAGGAGAGAAAGGAGCAAGAATTGGAGAAACAGAGAGATGAGACCTTCAACAAGTACCGACCCATGGTTCTGCAAGGGAAGGAGTGGAAGGTCAAGGTGGATGCCCAACCAGCACCTACAACAGTCAAACCGACTGAGCCACTAGTCAGACCGGCCGAGATGCCGGTGCCAGCAGTTGAGCCGGTCAGACCGGCTGTGGAACCGGTCCAATCGGCCAAGCCAGAGATGTCGCCCAGTTTTGCTTCTTCTACTCCTGTGGCTTGTGAAAATGAGTTGACATCAGTTCCTAAAATAGAAGATGATGAGCAACTTGTTGATTATAGTTCTTCACCTGAATGCATGAACCTTGAAATCAATGTGGTGCATATGTCTGCGGATGGTTATGCTATTGCAGAGGAAGAATTGGCTCATCTTGATTTCAAACCTAGGGAAGCTATATTCTAGAAGCCTAAAGCTACTAATAATCATCTGAAGGCATTGTACATGAAGGGCCACATCAATGGGAAACTAATTTCTCGAATGCTAGTTGATGGAGGGGCGACTGTTATCTTGATGCCCTATTCTTTGTTCAAGAAATTGGGTGGTTCAGATGAGAAGCTGATCAAGACCAACATGACCGTCAGCGGTGTGGGAGGAGGCGAGCCCATGGGAGCTAAAGGCGTCGTCTCTATGGAGCTCACCATCGGGAGCAAGACGTTTGCTACTGCAAGACGTTTGCTACTGCTTTCTTCATCGCCGAGACGCAAGGTAAATTTATCTTGATCTTGGGTCATGATTGGATATATGTGAATCAATGCATTCCTTCTACCTTGCATCAATTTTTAATTCAATGGGTAGGCGACGAAGTAGAGGTTGTGCATGGTGATGCGTCGGCTTGTGTTGTTGTATCTGATAGTTCCGCCATAGGCATACATGATAATGTTAAATGTTTATCTAGTTTAGATCTTTCTGATTATGAGCTCATCAGTTGTACAAAGGATGGCTTTGTTCCTGCTATTTTAAAGCTTGTTGAGAATCGGCTAAACCACCTCATGTGATTTAATGGATAAAAATCTAGAGTGGTTGCAGCAAAGACTTGAGCACTATCGGGCGCATAAAGAATGATACGCGTGAAGCCATTGAAGATTTTGATGATATAAGCAAATTAGGACAAGGGTTTACGTCACCTAATCCTTTAGAGGAGGTAGATATTGGTGATGGCACTATATCTAGGCCGACATTTGTAAACAAGAATCTTGAGCTTGCTTTTAAGGCTGAGTTAATTGAATTATTGAAATAGTATGTTGGTTATTTTGCATGGAATTATCATGAGACGCCTGGTTTAAGCCGCGAGTTAGTTGAGCATCGGCTGCCTATCAAACCTGGTTTTAAGCCTCATAAACAACCTGCTAGGCGATTTAATCCTATCATATATGACCGAGTTAAAGAAGAAATTAATTGGTTGCTAGATGCTAAGTTTATTAGGCCTTGTCGATATGCTGATTGGATTTCCAATACTGTGCTTGTTGAGAAGAAAGGTATCAGAGTTTGCATTGATTTTAGAGATCTTAATAGAGCTACTTCTAAAGATGAATATCATATGCCTATAGCTGATATACTTATTAATGCTGCTTCTGGGCATAGCCGAAAGGCACCCGTTTTGCATCGTTTTTCGTGCCGGAACCGAATGCCCAAAAACACTCCCAAACATGTTGATAGAGTCGGAGTGCCCGATCTTTCGGTGAGTGGAGATAAATTCGATTTGGTGGAAGTAGACCCTCACGATCCGACTACGACGAGCGAACCCGAAGCGCCAATGCAATCGCTGAACCAACTCCCGATGGTTACCAACCTCGCCGGTGCGAGATCAGCCTGATCACGAAGATCGATTCCTGTCCGCAATCGAAGAACGAACAAGAAAGAGAGGCGAGCAATCTAAATATCACTCGAAGGTGGAGTTCTGAATCACAAGGACAGCGCGTATTTGCGCGTGTTCAAGAGTAGCTAAAGCTAGATGTAAAACAAAACTCAAGTCGTAAACAAAAAGGACTCGGACTAAATAAAGGGGGCGCAGCCCCTGGAGTCCGAAGGGGTCACGGCGCCCAACCCTAGGCGCCCCACCTGGGCTGCCCTGTTGGGCCATCTTCTTATTCCGATGGGCCTTCGTTCCTTAACAGCATGATGAAGTTTAATTCTCTCGCACGGGCTCGAGTGATTGGCCCAACTGGATGAGCAACTGGAGGCGCCTGAGGTGCTGCTGGTGTAGATGTACTCGTGGTGTCCTCATCATCCTCCCCTTCGTGAACTGAAGTCGTCCTCGACGGCAACTCCTCATCTTCGCCCACATACGGTTTCAAATCTGCAACATTAAAACTCGTGGAAACACCAAACTCCGCAGGCAGGTCAAGGATATAAGCATTATCATTAATCTTGGTTAGCACTTTAAAAGGACCAGCAGCACGTGGCATCAATTTAGAACGACGTAAGGTAGGAAAACGATCCTTCCTCAAATGCAACCAAACCAGATCACCCGGTGCAAAAGTAACATGTTTTCTCCCTTTACTACCCGCAACCTGATATTTAGCATTAGCAGCAGCAATGTTTTGTTTAGTTTGCTCATGCAAGCTAATCATTTGATCAATATGTGCAGCGGCATCTATGTGTGGGGTGTCCTCGGCATCAAGTGCAAACAAATCAATAGGCGCCCGAGGAATATAACCATAAACAACTTGAAAAGGACACATCTTTGTAGAAGAATGCGTTGCATGATTATAAGCAAACTCAACATGAGGCAAGCAATCTTCCCAACGTTTCAAGTGTTTATCTAAAACAGCCCTAAGCATAGTGGACAAAGTTCGATTAACCACCTCAGTTTGTCCATCAGTCTGAGGGTGACAAGTGGTGCTAAACAGCAATTTAGTTCCCATTTTATTCCATAGTGATCTCCAAAAATGACTGAGAAACTTAGCATCACGATCAGAGACTATTGTATTTGGAATACCATGCAAACGAATAATCTCGCGAAAGAACAATTCAGCAACATTGCTAGCATCATCAGTCTTATGACAAGGTATAAAATGAGCCATTTTGGAGAAACGATCAACAACCACAAAAATACTGTCCCTCCCCTTCTTAGTTCTAGGCAATCCCAAAACAAAGTCCATAGAAATATCAAGCCAAGGGGAAGTAGGAACAGGCAAAGGCATGTACAAACCATGGTTGTTCAATCGTGACTTAGCTTTCTGGCAAGTAGTGCAGTGTGCAACAAGGCGCTCAACATCAGCGTGCATCCGGGGCCAAAAGAAGTGGGCAGCCAGCACTTCATGCGTCTTGTAGATGCCAAAGTGCCCCATGAGACCGCCTTCATGCGCTTCCTGTAACAACAAACGACGAACCGAGCTAGCTGGAACACACAGCTTGTTAGCGCGAAACAGGAACCCGTCCTGTATGTGAAATTTGCCCCATGGTTTGCCATGAATACAGTGGGCGAAAGCATCTTTAAAATCAGCATCAGCCACATATTGATCCTTCACAGTTTGCAAGCCAAAGATTTTAAAATCTAACTGTGACAGCATGGTATAGCGACGAGACAAAGCATCAGCAATGACATTTTCCTTCCCGCTCTTGTGTTTTATAATGTAAGGGAAAGACTCAATGAATTCTACCCATTTAGCATGACGACGGTTCAGGTTTGTTTGGGTACGAATATGTTTTAAAGCCTCATGATCAGAATGAATTATAAACTCGCGATGCCAAAGGTAGTGCTGCCAAGTATGCAAAGTGCGCACTAAAGCATAAAGCTCCTTATCATAAGTAGAATAATTCAAGCTAGCACCACTTAATTTCTCGCTAAAGTAAGCAACAGGTTTGCCTTCTTGTAACAAAACAGCACCAAGCCCAATACCGCTAGCATCGCATTCAAGCTCAAACACTTTAGTAAAATCAGGCAACTGCAAGAGAGGAGCATTGGTTAACTTATCTTTCAAGGTGCTGAACGCAACCTCTTGCGAAGCACTCCAAGCAAAGGGAACATCCTTCTTTGTAAGCTCATGTAGAGGCGCTGCAATGGAGCTAAAATCACGAACAAACCGGCGGTAGAAACCTGCAAGGCCAAGAAAGCTTCGAATTTGTGTGACCGTCGTCGGTGTAGGCCACTCCCGAATGGCATCAATCTTGCTGCTATCCACCTCAATGCCCTGTGGAGTAACAACATAGCCAAGAAACGAGACACGTTGTGTGCAAAACATGCATTTTTCGAGGTTAGCAAATAAATGGGCCGCACGCAACGCATCAAAAACAGCACGCAAATGTTCTAAATGCTCCTCCATAGACTTGCTGTAAAGGAGGATATCATCAAAATAGACAACTACAAACAATCCTATGAAGGGCCTCAGAACTTCATTCATCAAACGCATAAATGTGCTGGGCGCATTAGTCAAACCAAACGGCATAACCAACCATTCATATAACCCAAATTTCGTTTTAAAAGCCGTTTTCCATTCATCACCTAACTTCATGCGAATCTGATGGTAGCCACTACGCAAATCAATCTTAGTGAAAATAATGGCACCACTAAGCTCATCTAGCATATCATCAAGGCGTGGTATAGGGTATCTGTAGCGAATGGTAATGTTATTAATAGCACGACAGTCTACACACATACGCCATGAGCCATCTTTCTTTGGAACAAGTAACACGGGAACGGAGCAAGGGCTAAGAGACTCACGAATATAACCCTTGTCAAGCAACGCCTGTACCTGGCGTTGGATTTCCTTCGTCTCATCCGGATTTGTACGGTACGGTGCGCGGTTCGGAAGCTGTGCGCCGGGAATGAGGTCGATCTGGTGCTCAATGCCACGAAGTGGTGGGAGTCCCGGTGGCAAATCTTTTGGAAAGACATCAGCGTACTCCTGCAAAATGTTAGCAACCGCAGGGGGAATATCCAAAGATGGTGCATCATCAAGTGAAACGAGCACACTAGAGCATATAAGGGCATAGCATGGCAAAGGAGCATCGCGTAACTCATCAAAATCAGCACGTGTGGCAAGCAAAACAGGAGCATTCAACTTGATTTCAGAATTAATAGATGTCGATGGTTCAAGTTGTTTAGCAGTTTTAGCAGCTCTAGCAAGATCATCTTTAAGAATTTGTTCAGGTGTCATTGGATGTATAATTATTTTCTGACCCTTAAACATGAAAGAATAGTGATTTGAACGACCATGATGCAAGCTATCAGTATCATATTGCCAAGGTCGCCCAAGTAACAGAGAGCATGCTTCCATGGGAATAACATCACAATCGACAAAATCAGAATAAGCACCCATGGAGAAAGGAACACGGACTGATCGAGTAATTCTAATTTTCCCACCATCATTAAGCCATTGAATGTGATATGGATGTGGATGCTTACGAGTGGGTAAAGACAACTTTTCAACCAGCGTGGTACTCACCAAATTGTTGCAGCTGCCGCTGTCGATGATGATGCGAATCGACCGCTCCTGCACAACACCCTTGGTATGGAAAAGAGTGTGTCGCTGATTCTTCTCGGACGGGGCGACCTGTGTACTAAGAACACGCTGCACAACAAGACTTTCATACCTATCGGCGTCGCCCGGGTTGACATGTACCTCCATAGCTGCATGGTCAGTGGCAAGCATCGCATGTCGAGTATCTTCAGAATCACTAGCGGAAGAATACTCACCATCGTCACGAAGAAGCAAAGTGCGCTTGTTCGGACAGTCCCGAATCACGTGGCCAAATCCTTTGCAACGATGACACTGAATATCCCGTGTACGGCCTGTGGGAGGGGCGGCGCCTGTGGAAGGGGCAGCGCTTGCAGGTTTGGCCGTTCGCTCGCGCGGTGTAGTGGTGGGCGTGGGTGGCGCAGGGAGAGCGGGGGCGGAGTTGGAAGTCGAGCTTCTTCCTGCAAAAGAGTTAGAATATGTCTTCGAGCGGTGCCCTGCACTTCATGTTCAGCTTTGCAAGCATATTCAAATAATGTTGTCATATCTGTGTAGTCCTTATAATCAAGTATATCCTGAATTTCGCGGTTCAAACCACCACGAAAACGTGCCATAGCAGCGTCATTTTCCTCCAATAACCCACAACGAATCATGCCTATTTGTAATTCCTGGAAATATTCCTCAACAGATTTGGAACCTTGCTGAAAACGTTGCATTTTATTAAGCAAATCTCGGGCATAATAAGAAGGCACAAATCTGTGGCGCATAATAGTTTTTAATTGCTCCCAAGTGGTTGGAATGATATTGGGATGTTTGTGTTTATATTCACGCCACCAAATTAAAGCAAAATCAGTAAATTCACTAATAGCAGCTTTAACTTGAGAATTAGCAAGGATATCATGGCATGAAAATTTCTGTTCAACTTCTAATTCCCAATCAAGATATGCAGCAGGATCATATTTGCCATTAAAAGGTGGAATTTTAAATTTAATCTTGGAAAAGGAATCATTACCGCCGGAACGGCGTGGCACGCGGCGGGCACGGCCTCGGCGGTCGCCATCGTCCTGGTCCGAGTCACCACCATAACCCTGCTGCAACTCTGCGACTGTTGTGTGCAATGCATCGAGTCTTGCCACAATTGAGTCGAGTGTGGCCTTAGCGGCCGTCTGTGCAAGGTCGAGCTGATCACACCGCTCGGTCGACGAGGAGATCGTCGAGTTCAGCCGTTCATGAATCGTCTGAATGTCGGTGACAAGCCCTTCAACTTGTGCCCGTATGCCCTGCAGCTGGTTAGCCCCCGCGTCGACATCATCTGCCATGGTTAGCGCAAATACAAGAACAAAAGCAACGACAAAACAGGGGTGTAACGGCTCACAAGGCGCTCACACTAGTGCTGTTATCAAATTCTTATCCGTTCTTACCACGCACACAGGGGCGAACTGCAACCAACCGGTGGAACTCGCGAAAGATTGGAGGAGCGATTGCCTGGAGAAACAAAATATGCTCGTCATAGAACTATGTGGAGTTCTGGGAAGGCTGCACTCAAATGAAGGATTAGCACAATCAAACAATAATGCAAAGTTGAAATATAGTGCCAAACACGTAACAAGAGTTGCTGGTAAGAAGGGAAATCGAAAGAACAGAGGCAAAGGTGGAGAGGGCGCACCTCTTTTGTTTTTTTTTCTGTTTTTTTTTCACAGAGGGTGCCCCAAAACTGATAATATGAACACAGAGGATCTCAAATATCAAATTGCGGCACACACTTTCTCTAGAGTAAGGCGAACCTCAGAATAATAAAGGACCAAGAAAGAGAGATACGGATGTGAAAGGCTGGCACGGAATGCGTGGGGGAGGGGGGAATTAACACCAGAGAGGCGTGACCCAGGAGGAGTCACGGCGCGCGCAAAGGGAGGTTCCACCGAAACAAATCCGAATCACCTTCCTTCTCCCTGTTGGATTCTTCTTCGTCTTGTTTTTTTTTTTTTTTTGCTTCTTTCCTTTTTTTTTTTTTTGCACTTTCCTTTGTTTTGATTGCTTTCGATCTTTTTTTCTTTTTTTGACAGGGGAGGGGCGATCGGAGTAGTGGGATGGCGCGGCGCGGTTGTCGCGGGGGGAGGTGCGGTGGGCGCGGCTGGTAGGGTTGGCGAGCAGCGGAACGGCGGCGGCGGCGAAAACTAGGGTTAGATGAAAAACGAGAAACAAAAGATTAAACACAAGTAACCAGCAACAATTGAACGAGTAGGCACACAAATTCAACAAAGACACTTATTGAAAGAATGTGCGAGGCTAAACGGTTGCTGGGACAAGGATCTAACCTGAAAAAATTTCTTTTGGTTTTTGTGGACTGTAGGAAGGGAAAAACACTCGGTAAAACTCACCGATCAACCTGGAAAGCTGATACCACTTGATAGAGTCGGAGTGCCCGATCTTTCGGTGAGTGGAGATAAATTCGATTTGGTGGAAGTAGACCCTCACGATCCGACTACGACGAGCGAACCCGAAGCGCCAATGCAATCGCTGAACCAACTCCCGATGGTTACCAACCTCGCCGGTGCGAGATCAGCCTGATCACGAAGATCGATTCCTGTCCGCAATCGAAGAACGAACAAGAAAGAGAGGCGAGCAATCTAAATATCACTCGAAGGTGGAGTTCTGAATCACAAGGACAGCGCGTATTTGCGCGTGTTCAAGAGTAGCTAAAGCTAGATGTAAAACAAAACTCAAGTCGTAAACAAAAAGGACTCGGACTAAATAAAGGGGGCGCAGCCCCTGGAGTCCGAAGGGGTCACGGCGCCCAACCCTAGGCGCCCCACCTGGGCTGCCCTGTTGGGCCATCTTCTTATTCCGATGGGCCTTCGTTCCTTAACAGCATGATGAAGTTTAATTCTCTCGCACGGGCTCGAGTGATTGGCCCAACTGGATGAGCAACTGGAGGCGCCTGAGGTGCTGCTGGTGTAGATGTACTCGTGGTGTCCTCATCACGGCCTTTGTATGTCCAGGATTTGTTGGTTTATTTGGCAATAGTGCATTCGGGTGCCGAAATGCACCCGTTTTGCATCATTTTTCGTGCCGGAACCGAATGCCCACATGACTTGTTTGGTGTAATATTAGAAGCTTATATCGATGATATTGTTGTCAAATCTGCTAGTTTAGAATCCCATTTAGCTTATTTAAGACTTGCATTTGAGAAAATGCGTCGATATGGCTTAAAGATGAATCCACTCAAATGTGCTTTTGGTGTATCGGCTGGGAAGTTTTTGGGCTTCATTGTACATGAAAATGGCTTAGAGATAAATCCTAAAAAAATTGAGTCAATTAGAAAGGTACAAACTCCTACCTGCAAGAAAGAGTTGCAAAAGTTCTTGAGCAAAGTAAATTACTTGAGAAGGTTTATTTGTAATTTGTCCAGGAAGGTGAATGCTTTCACTCCTATTCTTCGGTTGAAAAATGAAGCTGAGTTTACTTGGGGGCAAAACAGCAAGACGCTTTTGAGAAAATCAAGCACTATTTATCTTCACCGCCTATTCTTCAAGCACCAAAGAGTGGGATTCCTTTCAGATTATATGTGGTGGCTGAAGAAGGTGTTATTGGGGTTGTTTTGACTCAAGAGACCGAAGCAAGGAGCATATTGTTACATATGTGAGTAGAAGATTATTGGACGTCGAAATAAGGTATACATTTATTGAAAAATTATGTTTATCATTATGCTTGTACCAAGTTGAGGCATTATTTGTTATCGAATACTTGCATAGTAGCATGCCAAACCGACATAATTAAATACATGTTGCATATACCGATTTTGAGTGGTAGAATCAGCAAATGGGCTTATGCTCTCATTGAATATGATTTGGTTTGTGAACTGTTGAAATCCATGAAAGGTCAAATTGTAGCTGATTTTATTGTTGAGCACAGAATTAATGAGCAACTTGATTTAAATGTCGATTATGTTACTTTTACCCCATGAAAATTGTATTTTAATGGATCGGTTTGCAAAAGTGGTTGTGGTGTTGGTGTTATTCTTATACACCAAATGGTGCTGTTTTTGAAGCCCTTAACTGGTTGGATCATAAGTCTACTAATAACCAAACCAAATAGGAAGCTCTCTTGTTTGGGTTAGAAATTTTGCATGACATGGGGGTGAAACATGTAGAAGGTTATGGTGATTCTTTACTGGTGGTATAGCAAGTTTCCAAGGCATTCCAATGCTTAGATGGATTTCTAAATGCTTATCTTGATAAATGCTTAGATATCATATCTTGCTTGGATGAGTTTGTTATTTATTTTGTACCAAGTGAAGAGAATCCGAGGGCTAATGCTCTGGCACAACAAGTGTCTGGCTATAATGTCCAAAAAAGAAATTTTTGTGAAAGAAAGCTGATGTTTTATGAAGCCGAGGCTTATGCTCCGGAGGAACCGGTCCAACCGCTCTCTCCGACCAGTCTGACCGGTTCAACTGGTCTGATTGCCCAGGCAACCGGTCTGACTGGTCTGTCCGATAAAAATCCTACTTCAGCCATTGAGTGTTCTAAAGCCATTAAGGAGGAAGTGGATGATTGGAGAAAACCTCTTATTGATTATTTACAGAATCCCAAGTGCACAGTTGATAGAAAATTCCGACAATGGGCTTTCAAGTTCACTTTGGTTGATAGTGAATTATATCGTCGGACTGTGGAGGATTTTCTTTTGAAGTGCTTGGATTCCAATCAGGCTAGAATAGCTATGGGAGAGGTTCATGAAGGAATTTGTGGTACACATTAGTAGGCTCCTAAGATGAAGTGGCTTCTTAGGCGGGCTTGCTTTTATTGGCCTAACATGATAGTCGATTGTTTCCGCTACTACAAATGATGTGAAGAGTGTCAAAAGTTTGGGGATGTCCAGATGGTGCGTGCAAATTGATGCATCCTATTATTAAGGCATAACCTTTTCTAGGATGGGGATTGGACTTTGTTGGCAAAATTCATCCTCCTTCGTCAAAAAGGCATTATTTCGTGATAGTGGCTACTGATTATTTCACCAAGTGGATTGAGGCAATTTCCCTCAAGAATATGACACATCGGGGGGTGATTGAGTTTGTTAAAGAGCATATTGTGCATAGATTTGGCATTCCACAAACTTTGACCACAGATGAAGGGACTTCATTCATATCTAAAGAGGTGCGTGAATTTGTTGAATCCTATGGTATTAAGTTTCTCAATGTATCTCCATATTATGCTCAAGCTAATGGTCAAGCCGAGTCTAGCAATAAAAATTTGATTAAGCTCATCAAGAAGAAGATAGAAGATAGTCCTAGAATATGCCATGAGGTATTACCTGAGGCTTTATGGGCTCAGCGTATTTCTAGATATGGTGCGACTAAAGTTACCTCTTTTGAGCTTGTCTATGGTCAAGAAGCCGTTTTGCCTGTTGAGGTGAATCTAGGCACATATAGGTTGGCTAAGCAAAATGATCTTGATTTTGATACTTACCATGCTTTGATTTGATGGTGGATAATATTGATGAAGTGACCGACAAGCAATTGGAGGCTTTGAAGGAGATTGCGAAGGATAAAATTCAAGTTGCTAGAGCATACAACAAGAAGGTAAAAGCTAAACCTTTTCAAGTTAATGATCTGGTTTGGAAGATAATTCTACCTATAGGGACCAAAAGCAACAAGTTTGGTAAGTGACCTCCGAGTTGGGAAGAGCCATACAAGATTGTGAAGGCGCTTTTTGGGAATTCCTATATGGTAGAGACTTTGCTGGGACAACAATTGCTAAGAGGTCTCAATGGGAGATACTTGAAGAAGTATTATCCAAGTGTATGGAAAGATGCTTGATGTAACATGGCCGGTATCTTCAAATATCGCTCTTAGAATGAATGGCCAATGAATTCTGAAAAGAGCATCGCCCTTAGGCTTATTTTTTGGTACGCAATACTTTTCCAAAAAACAGGAGGACATGTGTTGGAGCCCGAAATTGGCAGCAAGCTGATCAGGCTTGGACGGCCGGTCAGACCGGTTTCTCCAGGCGGTTTGACCGGTGTGGCGCCTTGTAGCCGGTCTGGCACCGTCAACCGGTCTGACCGGTTTAGTTAGATGGTCTGACCGGTCCAACCCTAGTCCGAGTAGATTTGAGGAATCCTTGTAGATTAAGAATTGTAAAAGGATTTCCTTGCGGGCAAGATCTTCCCACTCTATAAATATAAAGGACCACGGCGGATTGAGGTTAACACCCAATTGAACAAAATATTTATCTTTACTTCTATCTTCAAACCCTAATCTTTTCCAGCCCCTTTGCTTTCCTCCTTCGTCTCGATGGCGGTTGAGGACGTTCTGAGTGGTCTGCCGATTTCAGAGCAACCCTAGGCGCATCATCTCTGACGGGGTCCCTCCCGGGGTGGTGAATGTAAGTTTTCACACTGCCTCATATGGAAACCAGTTTGACCGGCTTCCCTGACCGGTCTGACCGGCCAGAGGCAAGAGCCTCGTGAGGTGAAGTTCCACCATGCGCGATCTAACGCAATTCTGTGTGTTGGCTAGAAAAAATATCAGCAGATGTAATGGACATATAGAATATCTATGGATGGCAACTCGTACTGGAAGGGAGAATATTCAATCCAGTACTTCTGGAGAGGCGGGGATCGTGGGGTTTGATACTTGACTTAATTTTCTGAGTGCCATTAAAATTTACATGACTTCCTTTAGTGCTATTAAATTTAATCAAATTCCCTCGGTACCACTAAATCTAAATTTATCCCCTGGTTGCCACTTCTGTTAGATTCCGTCTGTTTTTCCTTAGTAACGCCAGTGGAAGAAGCACATTCGCCAAGTGAAATGGCATGTTTGCCTCTAATTAAGTGACAAACCGGGCCCACTCTTGTTCCTCCCTCCCCGTGCCAGCCGCCGGTGGCAGCGGCGGCTTGCAGACGCAGCAGGCGTGGGCGCGGCGGCTCGCGGGGACGGACCACGGGACCAGGCAAGGAGGCTCATGGACACCAGGCACAGCTCTAGCCACCGTGCCGTGCTGCCGTGGGGCCAAGCGAGCAGGCGGCTCGGGCCACTGTACAGTAACACTGTGGGGCTAAAGGTGGTGACTTTCAGTGGTACGCGGCGTGCTAGTCGTGACTTTATCAATCTCAAGATGTATGTGAGGAAAAAAAACATATATAACCCTATATCATGCGTACTATGCATGACTGTGCCTATAATACAAGGCTTGGACTTTGGAGGCCGGGGATAACATTATACATACATGCATGTACTCTCTCTATCCTTAAAGAAAATTATTCCATGATTTAAAATTTATCTCATAATTTTTGTCATTGTTACCCCCATTTAGTATGCATATGAGGTAATCAATGAACACCAAATATGAGGAGAAATGCCATTTCACACTTTTGCTAATTTGTCTGAGTTTTTCTACTATAACCCTAGTGAATTAGTTAGACAATAGTTCCGTTTAGATTGGAAATCATAATTTCCATTAATTTCTTATAAGAAGGTATATCTACCTAATTTTCATATCTCATTTCAACACTGGCTCCCTCCTCGCAAAAAAAAAATGGTTCCAATCTTCCATTGTCGGAGAAGGAAACTGTACCACTGCTACCTTCTCCGTCGTTTGCACGCTGCATGAACACCTCATTGTCTCTTGTGTTCTCGGTCCATGCTGTTGGAGACGTTGATAGTGAGAGAAGGGGGTAGTAGGCACTCAACAGTAAACTCGGTGTTGTTTTAGCATTTGTAGAGTATAACATTTTCCTAGAATAGATATATGATTAACCAGAAGTTACCGAGCAGGTGTCTTTCTCTGACATAATATATGCCTGATTAATAAAAAATTCCACACGGTCCGTGTTCAACGAAGTCGTCTTCTAGAGTAGGTGTTGGATTAACCGAAAACTCCACAAGCAAGTCGTTAGTCAGTTGTCAGTTTCAATATAGTAAATTGCTACTGGAAGACTAGAATTACAGTCTTGTCCTCCCAGTCATTTTTTTTCCTTGAGATAATAACCAGTCGTGTGGTAGCAAGGGTAGCAACTAGCGACCATTTCCCCTTCTCTCTCCCTCTCTTTTTTCACTGGTTGTACTGGTTCATGAATGGCAATTTCAAATTCGGGACCTTTCTTTTGAAATTAGTGTTTCATTGCTACGAGATTCAATTATACCTGCGAGCCTGATAGATATTCAATGTAGTAACGTAGTTCTGTTTTTCTCTCCTTCACTCTCACACTTTTTCGCAAATAACCAGGCTTAATAAAGACTTTCATCTTCAGTGGCAAAGTTCATAGCCTTCAACTTACCTTTTCATCGACTACAAGTCTACAAGTAGCTACCAGTTGGTCAATGCACTTCGCGGGACATGAACATTACAATGTGGTAAATCTCTCTGACCCTACCCAAAATATTGGTAAATGTTTTTGTATGGTGAAAAAAAAACATGCATTACTGGTATGTTGGTAAGGAAATAAATGATTGGTCTAGGAATTTTCAGGGTTTAATTAGTTCAACTTTATACTCAATCGTAGAAATTTTTGAACCGAAAACCACATTTCTAAACAGGCCTTACATGTTCCGTCTTCAGATCTTTCAGACTCGGTACTTCCAAAGACTAATAATCTAGCAGTAACATGAAGGTAAGCAGAGTCTCAGCTGTACAGGAAATAAAGAGTAGAAATAAAGTAACCGCCACTCAAGAGAGACCACCACCATTTATTCGCTCCTACTCTAGGCATCATAACTAACATCTAGTAACAACTATTATCTTCCTAATACAGGGTTTACAGAGCTAGCTTGGCATTGTTCCCAGCTACAATTTGTACACAGCTATATCAAGCAGCCATCGGGACCTGGTTCGCGGAGGATGCTTTCTTCTCCTTGCTCTTCCCCTCGGGTGACGTCCTGGCCCTCTTCGTAGGCGTCTCGCCACCTTCTTTCTTCATGGCTTCTTTCTTTATAGCTTCTTTCTTTATGGTGTTGGCATGCAGCGTGCTGCATAGGCGCATTGGTGTTCTTGTCCTCCGATGAAATCCTCGTACACAGACATATCCTGCAAAAAATCATCAAGCGGTTCTACCATGTAAGATTAGACCAGAAAAGGAATCGCATGTCTGTGTCATACAAATCCATGGGAAGTGGCAGTAACTGGTCAGCGGTTCCCTGCTTTTATTTCTTAGTGGCCCATGTCAGCTCAGGATGCAATTTCTAAGCAGCAAAGCTCATTTGTCTTGCATAGATTGTTAGATGGGTTACTTGTTGGATTTTGCATCCACTATGAGTCTGGGATTTGAACCTATGACCTTATCAGGTAAGAGCCTTAAGATAACTGCATTAGCCAGTTATGGCTCAGCCATAAAAGAACAGAAAGCCAAAACATTCAGAAACGTACCTTTCTTGAAGCACTCTTCGATATCATGCCTTGTTTGACCTGCGGTTGATAAGAATTTCAGCTTATCAGCAATAATTTTAAATTTCCAATGCTTTCATGCTCACAACGCACTAAAACAATACCTCTTGCGATTGAGTGTATAGATGAACCGAAGTATACTATGCTTCTATCCAGCATCCCAATGCATTCCCTAGGTATAGTTATTGGGTGACGACTAGATGAGTGATCTGCAAAAACCTACAAGAGGGTATGTTTGTTATGGACCAGTGTTTAGCCAATCTAGTACGGCATTGGCATGGATCAAAGGCTGGGTTACCTCATTTGCTTGGAAGTAGGTACCATTCAGTGGAAACTTCCCTCGATTTGCTGTCCGACAGGGTATCTGCATATATTCAAGTATGCAAACAGTTAGGAACAGAAAAGGGGAGGGGGTTATAATAATTTCAATCATATCTTCATGTCAGAAATATCAAGAAAAATACTTTGATGGTGAGCTTAGATAGAACATTGTTGTCATTAGAACTATTGAAGAATTTGCATCATTTCCGACAAATTTCATCCAAAATGACAGTAAAACCTGATAGGGATTGTCAAAGTTTTCCGATAATTTTAAATCAGCATAATAATTCTACAGAATTGAAGGGTATGTTTGGACGGAAGGTAACAAGATTAAATCCCTTTGGATTGGGATTACAAATGAACTAATGTACCTGCCAACCCCAAGGGATTGGGTTAAATTCATGCCCGCGACTGGTCCATCAAAGATAGGTAAAGCAGCTGGATGTTGAGGAGTAACTATAGGTAACTTTTGGCTACTGCTATAATTTCGTTTTGATACAGTACTGCATAGCTCAAACATTCCTAAGCATTGAGTCTTGGGCTTGTTTAATAAAAACCATGTCCCTTTATAAGGTATTATAACCTTGTACAACACATCCACATTTTGCACAACTTTAGAGCTTCCAAAAGATTAGACATTAGTTGCTCACCAGAACAGTGCCTTCCACTGTGTAGTCATTAGGACACGAAATAATCACCAGGAGGTAAGGACATAGATCTTCTGGAACTCTCTCTTCGAACTGGCACACAAGCAAGTAGGTCACCAGATTAATCAATGCCACTGTAAAAGTAAAATAAAATATAATTCATAGTTATTGTAAAAGTTAAGAATCACATAATATAGCACACCTCTTCCAAGATTACATGATCATCTGGGAGGACATATCTACAGCAGCAATTGAACAAACTTAGTGAGGTACTGCTAATTTCTGAGAAAAATATATCATGAGAGTACAGTTACTTACGCATTGTGTTCCGTCCTAAGACGGCCAACATTTTTCAGCTTTTTATTTGGGCCAAAGCTGGATTTTGGATTCATCACGACTAAGTCCTTTCCACACTTTGGTGTCCAAGATCTGCTGTTCAGCACATGCTTACTTGAACAAAGATCTATCTCACCATCATACTGTACTCCTGGTATGATATCTTCAAGATCACATATATGATCTTCGTAGAAATCTTCTTGCTCATTGGGTGCTTCATATTCGTATTCTGGACTTTGTGGCATCTCAACAATTGGCTCACAGTTATGGATGGGTGGTGTTTCTGCAGTCCTGCTTATTTCAATTTGATGTTGATACATATGTTGAGCACTTGGCATGCAACTATCATTTGATAAAAGAAATCTCCCAGAAGCAACCATGCTTGATTGCTGTTCTCCGTGTTCATGTTCATGCTTCTCTGGAGGAGGAAGTGACTTTCTGTAACAACAAATATCATCACTCAGTATTTCGTTTCAGGAAAAAAAAACAGTTTACATCCTAAAACTGGACCTTAAGTACAGAGAGAAGATGAGGAAGGGAGAGCCCTTTGTTTGTAAATTATCTTTGAAATTCAGCAATACAACCCATTAATAATACTGGTTTGGATTGGATGAATGGGTTCTTTGCACTGATTTTGATATTTGTGGGACAGAAATTGAATGGTTTCGAAATTAAGGTTTACACTGAAAACAATGTCAAGAGTTGAGGGACGATGAACCTTTTTACTAATTTAAATAAATCTAAAGCAAAAGCAAAGTCTATCAAGAAGATTTTCCTCCTAAAGAAGCCATCAATTTCTTGTCATCAGCCTATGTCATTGGATCAGGGAAAGAACTGGGGCACGAGGAGAGGTGCGGCAACTGGAGGCCAGCACATGTTGGGGTCATGGGAGCTGGAGAGTTGAAAGATTTCTCTTCTTGTTCTTCCTTGCTTACATTGATAGATTGTCTATCCTTTTATATGGAGGATGACTGTCCCCCAAAGTAACCTAATATGGATCAAATATAGAGAATTCAAACCTTACAATCTGGAATACTCTAGAATACAACTTGCTAATTATCATAATTAATGGGCAAGCGATACACTATGTAACAGAGGTGCACACACGCTACAAATGTTCACAGGACCAAGAAGTTGTGGCTGCCTTTGTTTACTCAGTGTCTGGTCTCCTTGAGGCCTATGCACCAGACATTTCTTATGATAGTTCAGGGTCCATCGTTTACACTGTAGCAAATGTGA
This sequence comes from Setaria italica, assembly GCF_000263155.2. NCBI lineage: Eukaryota > Viridiplantae > Streptophyta > Magnoliopsida > Poales > Poaceae > Setaria > Setaria italica. The sequence continues at coordinate 23,692,468 of NC_028450.1, read as the reverse complement.
TAACTTACAGAACCACTGTATTTTTGGTTTATTATCATCTTACCAGTTCTTCTAACAGGTTTAGTTACGTTTTTAGTAATTACTTTTTGAAAACCTAGTCTAAACTAATTTAATCTGAATAATACCTATATGTTATAATACAGAGTAATTAAATGGATGCTCCTTAACTTTAAATGGCATACAAATACTACTACAGAGTCTTCAAAACCACAACAGTAAAGTAGGAGTGCACTTGAAGAATCAATTAAGCGTAAAGCATGGAACTTACCTGGCAAGTGAACTATTAGAATATTTGCATTGTGCACTGAAAGGGCAGGCACTGCAGTTCGGATTTATCTTTGTGCACATTACCTGCATCAATCAACCGCAACCAGCATTGGGAACTATTCATAGCTAAAACGTAAATATAACTTATCAGCCACTTTAGAATATACACATACCTTTCCAAAAGTTATCATAAGACAGTGCAGTTCATACCTATTTTTTACAGTTAGTCAGATGGATGTGCTAAGAGACTAAGAGTGACAATGAAATGCCAATAATCTTCAAAATATGATGGACTTACAGTTTTTCCTTATCAATGGTGCACAACCGAGGCCATAAATACCTTTGAACATCACGCATGATTGGATATCTTCATGAAAGAAAAAAAATAATAAGCCGGAAATTGTTGTGATGGTATTTACAAATTCAGCTGAGGCCAATCTTACGAGTTAATTAAATGGAACTCAGCACCATTTATGGGTTGAAGTTTGACCCATCCTAGTCTTGTGACTATGCGAGCTACATTGACATCAACCTGAAATAAGCATAGAGTCAGCATTCGTGCTTGACAGTACTTTCATACTTCGAGAAAATATAACTTACTGGGAATGCTTTATGCCTCAACGACAAAAGACGAATGCAGTCAGCACTTTTCACACCAATCCCATGTATACTGAGAAGAAAATTTCTAAAGCAAGAAAAATAAAAGGAATAAGTAAATTATGTGAGATAGAATTTTATTATGCAAGTAGATTATATATAATTGCGTACAAGTTTGATTTCTTAGTTCATAACCTAGTAGCAGTTCCCCTCTAAATGCCAAGACCTTCCTCCAGTAGTGCTTACACAGTTTTAGACAACCAATTGCTAAGTTGTACTAGGTCCAATGCTACTGTTACCCTAAAACAACTCTAGGTGGTAAAGGACATATATAACCAAACTGCTTGATTTTTCAAGATGCACAAATGGAATAGAAAAGAATATTTGTTTTACAGATATTTCCTGGCATTTCCACAACAGTCATAACAAAGAATAGAGTAAAATAATGAAGCAGTAGACAGTGTATGTTCTATGAGCAAAACCATACTTGGCTTTTTCACGTGATATGTATCTAAGCCAATCCAGGTCGAAGCTTCCATCCTGAGCTTTCTTTACATTCATGAGGAAAACCTGAAAAATGGTAAAATAACACTCTTAGCACTTGCATCCAGTGAACAAAAAAGATAGATATGACAACAGCACTAAGAATAAAAGACCCTAGTAAGTGATAAAGCTAATATTTCAATCACACTATTGTTAAAACACACACACTTAGTCTGGTTGTGAAATGGACAAATGCATTTGACTGTATTCAATGACTCCAGTGTAGATGATACAGGATTACCTCAGTCATTTTATTTAGAATTACAGAATATTGAACAGGTAGTGCTACTTCCAAAATTTATAGTCATGTGACATGGCACGTATCAAAAGATCTCTAATATGCCTTCCAACAGTTGTATTTTGTAACTATATGACAATTATAGTGCCTGTCAAATTTTGCAATGAAGGCATAACATTGCTCTATCGACACTTCAACGGCTTATCAGGGAGACTCCTCATTCTTTTTTCCTTTTAAGATTTCATATACCAGCTTCCGTGGGCATAAAAACCCTGAAAAATGGATCGAGGATGCTTTGTTGAAATAAATAATTTTAGCATATAAATGTATGTACGCTATTAGTAATTACAGTCAACAATAAAAAAAATGCTTTCTCACAAAATATATGCACAGACGCACATAAGCATGTTTTACTTCGATTGTAGAGAAGAAATGTCATTATTGCTTTGGCTGATAAGAACAATAAAATCTTTTACAGCACAGACACATAGGATGGTGAGTTGGTGGCTGTCCTGATAAAGAACAGAACAAAAGACTAGATTTTATCTATTTAAAGCTTAGATTATAGTAGTATCTCTAGTAATACAACATGCACTTGATGCACAAATCTCATTCCAAATACACGTGTAAATGAACAAATCTTTCATCTCAAAATTTTCCGTCTACACATTCAGCACAATTTTAGAAATTTATTCCTGCAACATAAATGTTGCATATAAATTTAGATAGTTTGGCTACACAAATCACAGAATAGGATAATCAGTGCTGTGAGTACATTCCTTTCCTGGATGTAAGATATTTTATAAATATAGTCAAGCCACAAAATATTGGACAAAAATATTAGAAATAAGTAGATGGAAGTTTGATGTCCAAAAGCTTACCTGTATCCGCAATGCCAAAATGTAATGTTGTCCTCTGAGTTCAATGCATTTTGCGACCTCAGCAATCGGTGCGTGTAGTACCGATTCCCAATCTACAGCATCACTTGTTCGACTTGTGTCACTGTATCCTTTTCGATATGCTTCCTCCCGTAACTCTTTCCAGATAGATGATGGGACTGGTCGTAGTGAAGCTACAAACTTTCTTAAGGTTCTTTCAGTGCATATTGGATTTCCAGATTTATCCTTCACTAAGTTCATAAGGTCACTGTCCCAAGTAGAAATACCATTCTCTTTTAGATTATCAATAAAATTCTCTATAAGTCTATTGTATTCTTCACCATAATGCCCTTTAGCCTCTGTATCATGGCCATCTTCTTCTTCAGAATCAATGTATTCACCAAAATCTGAATCCACTGAATCAAAAGTATCATATGCTTCATTTGGGTTCAAGTTTTCATCAACACCATCTACTAACGGAGCCGTATTTGAACAATCTTCAGCTTTATGGCATCTCTTCCTTGGAGGAAACTTTGCTGCTAGGTTCATAAAAGCATGGCTGTTTTTCATGAATAAGGTATGAAAAATGTAAGTGGAAAAAGGAAAACAGTTCCAGAAGAAAACATAATCATATTTATGGATCTTCTGTTGTTTTACCTTGATAAATTATCAGCAACATTTTGTGTAAGGAAAGTACCAACCACAGAATCAATTAAGGATCCTCCCCACGGAGAGAATTTTCTGGGTCCTGATAAAAAGGAATTAAGGGATTAGAAACCAATTCATACTCTTGCATTCCATATAGGCAGAAGATCCTAGCTCTTATTTTGATCCAGCATAACTGATTACTGTGGAGAAAGACTTAATTTCTGTTCACAGATTATGTGCATGTTTGCTCGGGAACAATGTACATGCACTCATTCTCAGTACTTTGATCACAGTTTAGAAGATAAAATGCATTTGAAACGGAGTGCAGAATCTAAAAGGAGAGGAGGGAAATAGAGCAGTGGCATCTCAGTGAAGTATTTCAACAAATTAATCTGATGTCTCACTGAGAAAATATTTTTCTTGTTGCATTCAACAAATTATCTACAAGTTTCCTTTTTTCTACAAAATATGAGATTGAGTAACTCTAAAATTCATTTAGGAGTCCACAAAGCAATCAATGAATCACTTTCAGTTTTTTCCTTATTGAATCCGAAAGAAACACCAAGAGGGAGCAACTGGAATAGTAGCATTTCAGTGAATTTTGACAAAAAGGAGAAAACTGAGCTCATGGAGTGACCTGTACTGGTGCAATATTTCCTAACCTTTTTCGACAAATCAGGTTAGAAATTGTGCTGTCCCTTTTTATTAAATCTAATGTGATCATCTTCATGCATTTGCACACATGAAGGCATGAAAAGGGCCAGGATCATTACCCAGTAGATCCAACATTGCAGCAATGAATATATCCACTAATCGTTCAAACACATGCCGTGTTTGATCCCATTCAGGTCCGCTGCCAATATCAAACCCTTCAAAACTCTCACTGTCGCTCCCATCCCACTTCGCCAGAACATCACACACCCGCAATGTCTCCTCAGTAAGGCCCAACACCTTATTCCACAATCTCTTCCCATGATTTCCATAGCGTGCAATATCAAGTTGTGCTGAACCCCAAAGAGGAACAAGTGCAGAGGATGATGCACCAGTTAGAGTTCCTTGGTGAGCCAAAATCATCTGCTTCCTCTTCCTCCCTCTCTTGCTCCTCTTGCGCCGTGTCGGTTCAGCATTTAAAGCATGACTCTTGGCAAGGCACTTCAAATTATTCATCAACTCAGCTCTGCTGAAGCAGGTTTTACTTTGGGATGAATCCAAATCCAACTTGCGCCTTGCGCTATTAGAGCTGGCAGCACCAGCACTATGGCTACCATCCTCCGGCATTTGCTGCTTCTTATCCTTCTTCACTTTACGGGGTGTGGCCGTCTTAGGGGTCACCTTCGGCTTCACCACTTTATCTTTCACCACCTTGAACCGGAGAACCCCCTTGGTCGACTTCTTCCACCGCCTTCGAGGTGTAGGCTCCACTTTCTCCGGAGTAGGAACAGGAGCCGCACCACCAGCATCACTGCCACTGGCAACACCTTCTTCCTGCTGCTGCTGCTGCTCTTGCTGTGCGATCTTGTCAGAGAACTTGCCCACCAGTGGAGGCAAGGTGCTGGACTCCTGCGTGCTCACCTGAGCACAGTCCACTTCGCCCAAATCCTTCGGCACGGACTGAGACTGTTCCTGGACGGGCGACGGCACTGAGGTGAAGCCGTCACTCTCCGCTTTTCCGGGGCCAGCAGCCAGCGCCGTCGCTGCGCTGGTGAACAGAGCAGTGCAGCACGAGCCATCCGCGCCGGAGGTCCAGGATGCCTGAGCCGGCTTGCGGACAATGTCGGGGGTCGCCGGCGACCTCCCCAACTGAGGCCCTGTTCCAAAAAAAAAGGGACTTTAGTAACGCCTGACATGCAAAATTTGGGGCGACGGTATGCAGTCAAAGTTCAATGAACCCGGACTGCCCCTGCCGCAGCCGGCCTCCACCGCCGGCCGCGCCGTCCCACAAGCCGCCCTCCACCCCGCCATTCGCTAACTGAGGAAGCCGCTCGCCTCCGCCGTCGGCCCTTCCCGCCCAGCCGGCGGTGCCCACGCTGCCTCATCTCGCCACCCTCGATCCGCCACCGCCGCCGTGGCTACTGCCGCCGCCAGACGCTCCTCTAAGCCCGCCGGGCATGGAGCCGTCCCCCGACGACCCTGAGCCCAGAAACACTAGCCCAGCCACCACCATGTCTCAATCCGAGAGGGAATGAGGAGCAGGGGACGGAGAAGGCGCGGCTGTGGCTGTAGAGAGGAGTCCGGTAGGGGAGGAGATTTGCCTCATAAGGATGGGAGAGTGTGCGCGTGCGGAGACGTAAATGCCTGAGAAATCCAGTTACAGCAACCACCAGTGCGCGCGCAAAAAAGAAATGATTTTTCCTAATCCCAATTCAGAACCCGCAGAATCACTGGCCAGTAACAGATTGCAGCACAAGAACAGCACAGCGAACAATCGAAGCGAACAACAACTGTAAGAACAAAACACCAATAGGATGCGAAAGGTGAACACTTTTTTCCCACCCGAGACACCAAGATTCCACTGAACGATGAGCCAATAGCGGATTGCAGCAACGAACGCAACAGAAAGGGCAATTGAACTAAATAAGGAAGCGGATATAGCAAAAAATTGGGGGAAGAACGGAACCGAGCTCTGCGCACTCACCAAGATCTGCCTCTGCCTCTGCCACTGCCGCCATGGCAAGCAGAGCCTTGGCGGGGGCAGCAACCCCTGCCGCGGCCGCCGGGCACGGGAGACGAAGCCGAGGAGGACGAGGAAAGCGGACTTGCGGGGGCTACTCCACCGTCCCCACTCCGGCCCTGGCGTTAATCCTGCTCGGATGCCCGGACGGAGTAAAGAGGCCTCTGTTTTTTTCCTCTAACTGCCCCGTCCGTTGCGAGGAGGAAGAGATAATAAAAGCAGGGGACGGGAGAGGGAGGGGCGTGCTGGCGGTTGCCGTTCGGGGACTCCGGCGGAAGGGGACAAGTGGCGGGGCGTGCCGCTGACCGGTGGGGCCCGCGCGCCGCTGTTGCAGGGGTTTTGGTTGGCCTCGCCGGCGCGGCGTAGGGTCTAACGGGTCTGGGATGATGCTGGGCTCAGCACGCCGGGGTTTGTGTAACCAACCGGGATTAGAGGCTGGTGGGTCCCTCTCTCTTCCTGCCGTTGGATGCCTATCTGATGGTGTCTGTCTTCTAGCACTGAGATTCCACGAGTTGGATCCATGGTGGAAGAACAGCAACACAGTCTGATCTTGTTTGGAGGGTTCCAGATGGCAGCGCATGCTCGCCTACGCAGACCAAACGGAAATTTTGCTATAACTCCAGTAAAATGTGAAGACTTGCGAATTCTTTTCCAAAGCAAGGTCAAGCAACTTTCACGCAATCAACGGACGGAGTAGTCAGAATCCCGTATAAAATGTGAAGACTTGTGAAAAAATTTCTGAAGCAAGGTCAAGCAACTTTCATGCAATCAACGGATAGTTAGAATCCCGTGTAAAATGTGAAGACCTGTGAAATCTTTTTCTGAAACAAGGCCAAGAAACTTTCATGCGATCAACGGACGCAGTAGTTAGCATTCCGTGTAAATTGTAAAGACTTGTGAAATCTTTTCTGTAATAAGGCTAAGCAACTTCATGCACACAACGGACGGAGTAGTTAGAATGTAAAGTTCCAAAACTCTTAGTGGATCTTGCAGCACGTTTGTAAAATGTTCGAAATGATTTCGGATGGCTTCGTCGTGACCCATCCAAACATGGGAATGTATCCGGTAGAAACCATCTACCTCATGCAACCTTAAAACTATAAATTAAACCTACAAGATATTAATCCAATGGATAGAGTTAGAGGTAGGATTATTTTACGCTTAAGACTCCACCTGCCGGTCACTTTTGCCAATACCTCCTACAGCCAAACCTCCGTCTCCCTGTGCCCTTCCACTTCCATCACGAGTCGCGAGTCCCGCAGCCACCAGAGACGATTCACGAGCAGGCCGGGGTCCCGCCGCCCGATCCAGGAGGCGATGGCTTCGCTAGTCCGCCAAGAGGCGACGGCTTCGCCTGTCCGCCGCCGCCGCCGCCGCGTGCATGCGTTCTTGGTATTTGGCGAGGAGGTGATCCCTGACTGTCAACGAGTTCATCATGGACGTCTCTAGCTGGTGCCTTGAGAAGAGCGTTCGTGATAGGATCTATGGAACGCAGGAAGAGCGTTCCTGATAGGATCTATGGAACGCAGCGTCAGAATCATACGATACGAGACGCATTTGGCCACCAGCCGCATTTTACAGGGCTGATTGCGCAAGTCCCGGCGGCCGGCTTGTCGGTAGCGGAACAAGAAGCGCAGGTCGGGCGGCGATGGAAACCGGGCGGCGTTTGTAACTACGCTTGTAAAATGTTCCAAATGATTCCGGACGGCTTCGTCGTGACCCATCCAAATATAGTATCGGATATGATCTTATGTGTGGAATTAAAATGATCACATATATATAGGATCCCAATACCAACATGAAAATCTGTCGGTCTAAAAATCAGGTCACATCAATGTAACTACGTTATCAGTTTCATTTGGCATTCTTTACCCTATACATCATGGCACATTAAGTAAAATCAACTTAACCTGTGTAAGAGTGGACTCAACATTTTTTTTTACCAATAAATCAAAATAAGCATTATAGACTTCTCACTTTCGAAATATGCTTAATTTCTTATATAAAATATCTATAATCAAGATTGGACGCAATGGTCACCTGGCGTGGAATGCAAGAAACGGTTCACGCGTGGGGATGTCCACTTTCTCGTGAGCCTTCTCCTTCGATGCGATTGCATGTGGGTTCAGACAGTTGCCAGTGCCAGGGTACGGTCTGGTCTGGTACCCTATCTACTTGGCAAACAAGATATTTCATTTCAAGAAAAAAAGCAAGATATCGCCATCTGGTAAGGTACCATATATCGCCGCCGGGTTACCGGATCAAACAGCCCCAAGGTAACGTTGGACGGTTACGGCACGGAAAGGAACTGTTGGGGTGAAGTACCCGAATCAGGGGAATTTAGGCTGTGATTGGTAGGCTGCATAGGACCAAACTTGGCTAACCTAAGTCCATGGACAGCCCAAGCCAGGCTTCTCCCACCATTTTGACCCGTGATTGGTAGAGTGCATAAGAAATTTGGCCCGCGCAAGTTTGTGATCGGGAGGGTGCACATCATAGATGGGCTGCATAATTGGAGTATATCCCGTGATTTGGTAAGATGCATATGTTGAGTGGGCTCACCAGTTGCACAGCCCAGGTGAGTTTACCATTCTCACCGCCCCATCGCTTCGTCTCCCACGTTTTCTCTCTGACGATCGAGCTCCTCTTCCCGAGCCGCTCCCCCGCCGACGACGGAGACCGCACCAACCGCGGCGGCGCAGGGCCACCTCTCCTATGCGCATCCGCCCCGCCATGTCCTCCTCCACCTAGAGCAGATCTCCGCTCGGTCCTCCCCCGCTCGAGATGCGGCCCGCCGGATTCTCCTCGCGATGCGACGGAAAAGGCGGCGGTGGAGGGCAAGAGCGGGCGTGAGAGCGAGCGCCGAGTGGCGGCGGCCGTGGCGAGCACGCCGGACGGCGCGAACACCAGCTGCGGCACGCCCGCCTCCGCCGCGAGCAGCTGCGTCCACCAGCAGAAGTCCGAGATCACCGCCGCAACGCGACCGGTTCCTTCCCCGTCGCCGGAGTCTGAACGGGCTCGGGAGCGCAGCCACTCGCCGAGGGGGCCGCGGAGCGCGGTGGCGTGCGCGTGGAAGTCCGCGCCACCGGAGGTCGAGCCCGAGGCGTCGTGGTCAGCGGCGGAGGGGAAGGTGAGCGGCCGCACCGAGGAAGGGTGCGCGGTGAGGAGCGGTAATCCTAGCGCGCACCTACAGAGGATGGGCCCACGAACGTGGCCTCGCGGAGCTCTACCTAGCCTGCACAACCGGAAACGCAACTGATTTTAGTTTCCCATTATGCAGGCTGTACAGGGTCCTTTGCACAGCCCAAGCCTGGCTACCCCTCCTATGCGGGCTACCAAACACCAGCAGACTGCATTACACAAGCCTCGGTAGCCCATATGCAGCCTACCAATCACTCCCTTGTCTAAAACTACAATGGTACGCAACTCATGTCACGGTTTCACCGGAGGTGTCCGATTCTAACCCTGTACTTACGTCTGTATCGCATATGGGAAGTGGCCATGCTAACCTGACTGAAGGGGTCAGAGTTTCAGCTGTCCCATATCTCTCCTGTCACTCCTCGTGTCCTCGTACGGATCCCTCCTCAAGGTGGAGCTTGCTTCCTCGGCTTCGGAACACCCCGGCCTCTCCGTCAGGAACTGCTCCCAGAACTTGTCGTTCGCCACCACCGGTGGAGCTGCAGGTTCTTCAGAAGGAGCTTGGCTGTCCCCATGTGGCGTCACCGTTGTGTCCGCTGCGGTAGCAGAGTCGCCTGAAGCCTTGTTCTGGGTATCAATATCATCGTGGCGTCTGGCAATGCCGTTGTCTTCCTCCATGGTGGCCGTGGTTGCTGCCTCTGGAGGGCTGTCCTTCTCCTCTTCCGTGGTGTTCCCGTTCGCATGGGAGATTTGGCTTCTGTTGACGTCCATCGAGCACGACGCGAGAGTGAGGTTGAGGTGGCACGGCAGGATCCCGACGTCGTTCGTGGCTGCTGTGAAGCTCACACCCTGCCCCTTCGAGGGGCAGATGGATGTCCCGGTGTCTGAGAGCTCCATCATCTGTGGCACCAGCGGGAGGCACTCCACACCCGTCCTCTCGCAATCTGGATGCTTGCCAGCATGAGGGCTCCCGTTATCCTCGTGCGAGCTGTGCGTGCTGAGGGTGATGAGGTTGCTCTCGGTCATCGCAGGACAGAGCCCCAGCTTCAGCTTGTCGGAGAAGTGCTGGTTCAAAATGTTGCCCATTTCTTGCCTGGAAGTGCTGCTGTGGTCATCATAACTGGTAGTTTCAGCAGCCTCGTTGCTGTATTCCAACCCAGGTAGCCTTCGCTTCTTGTGAAATGCGTCTGCGAAGATTGGGGATGCCTCTGCCATCTTAGCGAGCTTGCTGACAAACTGAGGATTCTTGCTAGCCTGCTGCAAGAAGCTAAGCATCTTGACCTGCCGTTGCTCCATGTCGAGCACTCGCCGCTCAAGATCTTCGATCTGGCTCATAGCCCCCGACTGCTGCTGATTGAACTTCCAGAGGTCAGTCTGAAGGGTAGTTTTCTCTCGTGAAAGCCGGTCAATCTCATCTTCAAATAACGCACGCTCATTGTCAGGCAGGGCACCAGGTTGATGGCTGTGGCTGTGGATAGGCTTTCTCCTGTGGATATTCTTCAGCAGCTGCTTCTGTCCCTTGACAAAGTACTCATTCGCGAATTCCCAGCGCTCTGGGTCAATTTTGTGAAAACCCTGCAACACTGAGATTTCTTAGTGGATTTTTAGTGGAAGCAAACAGTTACATCACTTCTTGGGGACTCAATGAAACAACCAAAGTGAAGTATTTTCTGTACAAATAACACTGTTACAAGTCAACAAGAATCCCCCTGCATAAAAAGCAAGAAAGCACCCCCACAATAGCATATAATATTATCAAAGTTTTACAAGGATGGCAAAAGGCACATCAAAAGAGTTAGAGTAAAAGTGTATATTAATAAAGGTTTATTTCTTTTGTCACTAGGAGAGGTAATTACATTTTTCTACACTATCCTCTACAGTTAAGACTACTCGTTTGCTTCAAACTTATAGAGCTCAACAGACCAGCAAATGCAAGTTCAAACAAGGTTTCAAATCCCAGAACTGACCACAGAGAACCTGGAATCCTGCAAGGAAATCTACAGCAGAAAATAAGAGTGGGTGTATAGCAATTATTTCTCTTTTTTTTGTTTCTGAATCATTTTCCGTTGATGTTTTTTGCTTTGAAAATGTCGAAAGAAGGAATGAGAATGACAGGCTGAACTTGACCAAGATTGGACCAGTGATTTGCTAGTTACCAGCAGTTTCCCAGCTCCAGTGAAGATCTAGAATTGCTGAAACCGAATTTAAAAACCCAGAGTTCATATTGCAACTTATTTATATAAACTAAGAACAAATGTGTCCCTTCACATCCTCAAAGGGACCCACAGGAGCCAAAATACATAAGTTGTACTTAGATACCACATATCGGTGTGGATTACATTACTAAACCAACAATAAAGCCCGTTAACAAGAAATTGGACGCCACAGCACAGAATTTAAATGCAAACCCTGATATTACTGAACTTAACTACAAACACTGATATTACTGAACTTAACTACAAGTTAAATTGATTATAAATGAAATTTGAAAGGTGGGATTTAAAGGAACTTGATTGAGAAATAATCAACAGACCCATGGATTTCGGATCATCAAGATCAAGCTTGATCCATCCCAGGAGATCACAGGAGCTGATGTCCAAATCTTAAACACTAACTAATAGAGCTGCAGTCACAAACTAGGTAATTTTTATTATTTTACTATCTTCGATTACTCATGCCACAAAGGTTCCCCCATTTATACCAAATAATGAGCACACCAATCAGCACCAGAACTAACAACTAAGTCCCGCCCACCACTTTTCAGATATTAGAAAAGATAAATTGCTTTTCATATAAAAAAACAGAAGGATTATCCGCAAATACAGGTGACTGTCAAATCAAGTCACATAGTCATTGTCGACGGGGAGCTGCCTTTGTCTGTTGGTTAAGATCCATGCGATGTGTCGTATCCACTAAACCTTAAAAGGGGCAGGGGAACAAGTGGCCCTATTTCTAAAAAAGAGAGAGAAGGGGTTTACTATACACACTTGCACATTAAGATAAGATTTCACTACTTGAACCGATCTTATCAGCAATACGTACACCCAGAAAGATATTTTCAATCTGCTGAACATTTGATTAGTAATTCTGGAAGGCATGACATAAAGCAAATTTTTTAATGCATGAAAATGCATTAGCCTAAGTTTGACCTACGTTTCCCAATCCTTGCACAGACAAAATTACTATTTAGACAGGATGTTATCAAAATTTTCACTACCATAGTACCATAGCAAGTTTGGACTAATTTTGAAGAAAAAAAAAACTCTGGTTATTGTTGAAAGGTGAATATTGAGACAAATCAAGCCAACAGATTGTTAGCAAACACCATGTCCTGCATTGTGAACACCAAACTTCACATCCACCAATCCTAAGTAGTGCTTATAAATTAAAAGAGCTCTTTTATACTAGCCCCAGTAGCACTAATACCAAACTAGTATTGAATGTAAGCCTAAAACAAATACCAGCAACTCCAAATTCGAGTTACATCCCAACAGTTAGAACGACCATGACATTAGTTCCTCGACCATGATAATTGGAACTCAGTCCAATTCTGCTTCCTGAATGTGATGGGCTCTAAATTCTAATTCTTAGCCTCAAGCTTCATTGGAACAATAACATATGGCCACACAAACCCTTATGCTGTTTGGACTTTGGAGAACACGTTGATTCCCACCGTGATTTCGTTTTCAGATTCACACCAATTATTTTGGCACAATTCGAAGTTTCCAACCAATCAATCTACAAGAGAACAGAAACCCACATACGAAATCATCAGAGATTCTAAACAATTCGCCAAAACAGGAAAAACATTTCGGCACCTAGAATCAAAGGTACCCTGAGCCCAATCTGGACGCCAAATTCCCCAAACGAAACAGCTCGAAACCCATCTTAATTCCACCTAAGCGATCCCCCGCACCCGCTCAACCTTAACGCCCAAACTCCCAGCACCCCATCCGCAGCAACGCGCCAGATCCCCAACCCGAGCAGCGCAACGATATACAAGGGCAAGGCAGGGAGGAAAGGCAAGGTGGGATGGTTGTTACGCACGTAGGTGTTGAGCTGGCGGATGAAGCTGGAGAAGTTGCTGTGCTTGAAGTAGGTGGGCAGCATCCGGGCCGCGAACTCGGGCGGGTTCCAGACGACGAAGCTCCCGTCGGAGGCGTCGCTCCACGACACCACCGCATCGCTCGACGGGTCGTCCACCATCTCGTAGGTCTTCAGCAGGAACGGCGCCGGTCCGCCCCCGCCGCCGCCACCGCCACCTCCGCCGCTGCCGCCGGACCCGCGGGCGCCGGCGACCTCCATGACGGATTGACGAGCGATGCGGCAGCGCGTGGTGGTGGACAGGTGGTGCAGGAGCGCGGCGAGGGGAGGAGAGTTTGGTGGGGGAGTGGGCAGAGGGAAGTCTCTTGGTCGTTGTGGGTGGGGTTGGGGTTTGGTTTGGTTTAATTTTGAGTAATTCTTTCTTGATCTTTTTTTAGCACATTCTTTATTGGTTTAGGGTGAAAATGTACCGTATGTCGTACATACCTCTATGACTTCACCAAAAAGTTTGGACAGTTCTAAATATGAGGCCGGACATCGAGATGCATCTGACATGGAGACCACGACGCACGACGGCGTAGTCTACGTGGCAATACACGAACTAGTCAAGAATTAGAAAAAGTATTCGTAGCAATAAGAGTAGAACTCGTCTAGTTAAATCCGACCAGTATTCTTATAAATGACCGACTGTAACCCTACCCCCGGTAATGTAAGGTGAGGCAGGGATCCCCTCCAAAGCAATTCAATCCAACCAACGTACAGGACGTAGGGTATTACGCTATTCAGCGTCCCGAACCTATCTAAATCGTGTGTCTGCGTTTACCTTCGAGTTCCTGATCTCGACGAGCCCCATTAACCAAAACACTACATCGGGCACCCCCTTGGTAGGTTGCCGGGTCTAAAAACCGACAACTGGCGCGTCAGGTAGGGGAACTCGTTGAGAATCCACTGGCGAACTCAATGACACAAGTCATCATCAAGCCAATGGAGCAGGCGCGACGTTCGTCTTTGGCTCCTGGGTTTGCATCACAAACGACACTGAAAATTTCCACCGCCACATTGCGTCAAACCCGGAGAAGAAGCAACAAATCATAAAGCCCTAGAGGATCTCATCGATAATTTTAGCGAATTTTCAATTTCTGACCTAATCAGAGGCTTGGGGGACGAGTCCGAATACAACTCGACTTCTTCCACCATACGGATTTACCCGCACGAAATAGTGCATAAGCCATCATGCGAATCGGACTACCACCCAAGTCGATTCCCGTTCGGACTCCCCAATGCGATCATTGTTTATCAGGCAGTCCTGTCTAGATCACAATCCGATATGGATGCGATTGAGGACCTCGACTACTACTCGAACCCGGATGAGGAAACTCCTTTATCAGGTTCGCAACAAGTCCTGGTAATCATATCAACTCCCCAAGGCAGATTTGTCTACTGGCCTAACATGAAGCCACCTACTCTCGCCAAGGACGACGATTCACGAATCATCGCCTACCTTGACACCCTCCCGTACTAGAAGGGAACTTCTCTGTCGCTCATCTATGAAGAAAGCAGCACCACGGAGGTCATCACTTCAAGTTCGGGAAGCTATTCCCCAGAACGAGAACTTTTCGCTCTCATTACTAGATAAGAGGATGAAGAAAACGAGCAATGGGACAAAAACCTGCGTCATGAGCATCACCCAGATGACGTCTCTCAGGATCAGCTCACTGCCAACATTGTCAGAGAAGAGACTCAAGCTCAAAGAACTCGACGACGAGCGAGGAATGCCGCAAGAGCAGAGTGACGTCGCCGCCTTGCAGCGGACCTACCAATCCAAAACCTGGATAACGCTTTTGACGCAGTTCAAACGCATCATCATCGTACTCACCTAGCTAACGTCGCGTCTATTGATCTCATCACCCGTGCGATGTCTTAGAACAAGTACACAAGACAGTTGGCGCAACTGGCGGAACTCGCGTATGAACAACTCGATCAACAGAATCCGATACAGTTAGTTCAACGCTCCCCATCCCAGTGTAGTCAACATGGCAGCAACCACAGAGGCCCTCCATCCAGATCAAGACAACTTGGAGGTGCTAGACCAAGCCAAGCTGGAGCAGAGGGCAGTCGGGCAGGACCGCTGTGGCCACCGTGGAGCTAACCCAGAGCCTGGATGTCCAGCAGAAGATCTCCGCAACAAGATCAACGCCAGCTGCGACGCCCATACCATCATCGACGGACGGTATCGCGAGCGCGAGCAAGAAGTTGAACACCCAAGAGATAACTATGACAGGTTCCCCACCTTTTCAAGACGTGTGAGGAGGACAATTCTACCTAAGAAATTCAAACCTTCAGGTATCACCAAGTATGATGGCAAGCAGCATCCAGTCCAATAGCTACGGTGCTACTCATTGTCAGTACAAGTAGCTGGGGAAAACAACGACACCAAAGTCATCTACTTCCCCATCTGTATGGAGGCAGCACCACTCACATGGCTCGAATCATTGGATAAAAACTCCATCGACTCGTGGAAGGACCTCAAGATAGCGTTACCAACAACTACACAAGGGCAATGCAGCGTCTTGGCAATAGGATCGACTTGTCTCAAGTTAAACAACAAGAAGGCGAGACCCTACAGAGCTACTTACATTGTTTCTTCGACAAGAAGGCCACAATCGTGGACATCACGGAGCGCGACGTTATAGACTGCTTCCAAGACGACATCCACAACTGTCGGATGTTCCATGACTTCGTAGAAGTCACCCCACTGATGTCAAATCTCTCAAGACCATGGTACAAGTGTGGGCAGATGAAGAAGATAGGGAGATCGAAAGGTTCTTGTCCAATCGCAACAAGGGCCAGAACAACAATAATCAGAACAATGGCCAATGCAACGACAAGAACTGCAATGATCGCCCCAATAATGACAATCAAAATAATTACTCAGGAGGTCACAACCGCATACTGTTGCGTCAATGTCATAGTCATCCAAGAAAGGCGGCGGCAAGAATCAAGACAAGCCCTCGTTCAACGAGCTTCCGTAGTAACAATGCCCATGGCAGGGTCAAGGAAGACGAAGACGATAGTGACAATGGCAAGTTCCAGAATCCATCCAACACCATCAACGGCATCTTTGATGAAACACCGGGTAATGCTACTAAGCGGTCCCAGAAGCTCACCCTTCAAGAGATAATGTCCATTGAACCTGCGATGCCAACGTACCTCAAATGGTCCGAGATGTCAATTACCTTCTCCAGGAAGGACCAATGGACTAGTTTCTTAGACCCAGGACGATATCCCCTCGTCCTTGACTTAGTTGTCGCGGGCTCCAGACTTACTAAAGTACTCATCGATGGCGATAGCGGTCTCAACGTACTGTTCACCAAAACACTAAAGACATACCTCTCGAACAGGTGGTTTTGCCATTTACCTTTGGGACCAAAGAACACTACCGGACAGAATACATCAGGTTCGAGGTAGCGGACTTTGAAATAGTGTACCACGCCATCCTCGGAAGACCTGCATTGGCCAAATTCATGGCCATCCTACACTATGTGTACTTGGTACTCAAGATGCCTGGATCCAAAGGAGTACTCTCCCTGCGTAGAGATTTGAAGAGGTTGTACGACTACGACACAGAAGCCGTTAAGCTAGCAACAACTACCCAAGTACCAAACTCGATGATGCAAGTCTTCGCCACATCCAAGAAGCTATCCCCGTCAGAACTCGAAATTCCAGAAAAGAAGTCGGAGGCAACCAAGATCAAGCCAGCAAGCAAAGTACACGTCAAAACCATTGACCTTAAAACTGGTGATAGCTCCAAGACAACCCTGATCGGCACAGGGCTGCATCCTAAATAGAAAAGTGCACTCGTCAGCTTCCTCCGAACCAACTGAGACATCTTTGTGTGAAAACCAGTGGACATGCTAGGGGTGCCCAGGGAGTTGATCGAGCACTCACTCAATGTGAATCCAAAAGCTACACCAAAAAGACAACGCCTACGACGATTCGCCCAAGATAGAATAGAAGCCATCAAGAAAGCTGGCCAAACTACTTTCGACGGGCTTCATAGAAGAAGTCTATAATCTAGAGTGGCTCGCTGATCCCATCCTGGTGTGAAAGAAAAATAACAATGAGTGGAGGATGTGTGTCGACTACACGAACCTCAACAAACACTGTCCAAAGGATCCCTTCGGGCTCCCTAGGATTGATCAAGTCATCAACTCCACAACTGGATGCACCCTACTCTGTTTTCTCGATTGCTACTCAGGGTATCACCAGATAACTCTCAAGGAAGAAGACCGAATCAAGACCGCGTTCATCACTCTATACGGAGATTTCTGCTACACAACAATGTCTTTCGGGTTGAAAAACGTAGGCGCTACTTATGAACGGGTAATCCAGGAGTGCTTCGAGAAGCAGCTACACCGCAAAATGGAGGTGTACGTGGATGACGTGGTCGTAAAGACCAGAAATCCCGACGACCTGATTGCAGATTTAGAAGAAACTTTTGCAAGTTTGCGAGAATTCCGGTGGAAGCTTAACTCGACAAAGTGCATCTTCAGCGTGCCCTTCGGGAAACTACTCGGGTTCATCATTAGTCACCGAGGAATTGAAGCTAACCCCGAGAAGATCTCTGCCATCACCAACATGCACGCACCATCAGGCATAAAGGACGTCCAAAAGCTGACTGGATGCATGGCGGCTCTCAACAAATTCATCTCAGGGCTTGGAGAACGCGGCCTACCCTTCTTCAAACAACTCAAGCGGCAAGACAAGTTTTAGTGGACCGAGGAGGCAGATCAAACCCTACAACAATTAAAAGACTTGCTATCAAAGCCACCGGTTCTTATAGCGTCAAACCCCAATGAAGACTTGTTGCTTTACATCGCTGCGACTACTAATGTCATCAGCACGATGACCGTAGTTGAAAGACGAGAACCAGGCCATGTATACAAAGTATAGAGGCTCGTTTATTTCGTCAGTGAGGTGTTGTCAGATTCCAAGGCCAGATACTCGCTAGTCTAGAAATTTCTATACGCAATACTGCTCACCTCACATAAGCTATGACGCTACTTCCAGGAGCACAACATCTCCGTGGTCACAGACTTCCCCCTGGGAGAAATTCTCCACAATCAGGTTGCAGCAGAAAGAATATCTAAGTGGGCGGTAGAAATCGGAGCATTGTCCCTGAAATTAAAGTCGAGAACTGCAATCAAGTCCCAGGCTCTAATCGATTTCATGACAGAATGGCAGGAAAATCAACTACCAACGCTAGCAGAATGTCCAGAGCATTGGGTCATGTATTTTGACGGATCACTCAAGCTCGAGGGCGCCGACTAGGAGTACTCTTGATATCTCCCAAAGATGAACAACTCAAATATGTTTTGCAAATCTTCTGGGAAGTATCCAACAACAAAGCTGAATACGAAGCGCTTCTGCACGAACTCCGCCTAGCAGTCTCGCAACGAATCAAACGATTGCAAGTCTACGGCGACTCACTGGTAGTAATCAATCAAGTCAATGACAAGTGGTATCACCACAAGGAGAATATGGATGTGTATTGCCTAGAAGTACGCAAGCTAGAGAACAAATTCTCTGCTCTAGAGTTCACCATGTAATTCATGACAACAACTGTAATATCCCTCAAAATTGAGTGATGTTAATTGTGCCAGTTTTTGCAAAAATTTAAAACTTTTTGTTTGAATGTGTGGATCATTTAAACACAAGGGCAAACTTAAGGTCAACCCTCTTCGTTAACTCTAAATTCAAAAGCTAGTAACTAAATTTGTACATTTAAATTTAAAACATACTTGCACGAGTGATTTGGATTTCATTTGATTTTATTTGGATCTAATGTGTGTGTTTGTATTTTGGATCTAACTCAAAATACAAACTAAAGCTAACTTAAACAAAAACCTATTTGGACTTACTTTGCACCTGAGCTGCCCACTAGCCAAACTGCTCGGCAGGTCCGCTAACAATCTCCTTGACCATCCATCTTTTCCTTCTCTTATCAGCTTGCTAACTGACCAACTAACGAGATTCACACCCGCTAATCACCCTGGCCAAAAACGAGTCAACGTTAATCTCCATGCTTTCTTCCTTTTCTTTTACGAAATGCCGCAACCCAGCTCATTTCCTTTCTTTGTCTTGCTTTCCTCTCTCGTGAAGCCCACCAGCTAAACTTCCTCAGCCCAACCCTTTTTTCTTTAATGGAGAATCTACCGGCCCAGTCCAGCTGAGGCCCAGTCCGTGTTTCCCTTCCTTGTTCTGGTCCAGTAGCAAAGCAGCTCGGCCTGCTCACCGCTTATGCATGCTGCTGTCCACGCCAAGCCTAGCCCAAGCTATCAGTTTGCGTGAGTTGCACGCGTTGCCGCTGTTCCTCGTCATCATCCCGACGCCGCTCCCTATCACTCTCTCTCTCTCTCGCAAAAAGTAATGGCTTGAGGCCACCGTTCATGGCCACGCCTCGTCCCTTTGCCAGCACGCGTGACGCCACCGCCCAGATGCTTGTCACATGCCCCGTGCGCGAAAGCTGAAGATCACAACCGTCCGCGCCTCACAGCCCCTCACGGAACCCTAGCCTTTTGGCTACAAAAGCCATGGCCGCCGCACCCTTCGCCGCCGCCACACACCAGTAGAGCAAGGAGGAGACCAGAGAGAGGAAGGAGGAGAAGAAGAGGGGAGAAGGAGAGGGCGCCCGCAGCACTGCCGGTTGGAGGAGCCGCCACCACCGTCTACCACGAGCCAAGCAGGAGGTTCCTCGCCTACATCAGGCAGAAGCATGGCAAGGAGACCGATCTTGAAGCAGCTGCCATGGACGACGACCTCGATGATGGCCTTGCTGCTTCTCAGCCTCACCACGACCCGAACAAGCCCCACGGTGAGCCAACCATCTAAGCCTCCACCTTGACGTTGAGTTGTTCGATGAAATGCCTAAACAACGACCTCGAGCCCTACTCACGGCCGCTAGCCACTTGCCTGTGTGTCGGCCTTCATGCCGTTCGTTTTCTTACAGGTGCCACCGCCGCCTTCCCGTGCAGGCCGCACCCTCGCCGCGGCCCTGAAGTGCCAAGATGTCACGTGCGACAGCCAGCCGTGCCGCGGCCGCGCCGCGGACTTGCCTTGTCGCTCTCTGCTTCGCATCATGTCGTGCTGTCTCTTTGCAGGTGCTACGCGCGCCTCCGTCATCTGTCGCTGCTGCTATGCTCCCAAGCAGCCGCACCCCACCGCGGTCATGGCTACGCTACCGGCCCACGCACGCGCGAACCAAAACCTCAGCCCAGCAAAGCCTAAGGCTTTGCCTTGACCATGCCATGGCCGTGACCTTGCCGCAGTCATGCGCCCGGAGCGACCTTGAGCGGCCGCACATCGCTGATGCCACCCTTTCCATGTGCCACCAGACCCGGCCAAAGGCCGAACCCTGGACGCCCAAAGCCACCACCAAGCCGCCCAGAACCTCACTGCCGACGACCATCGCCGGTAGCCACTAAACCGCAGCCCAGCCACCCACCGCCGTCACGGATCGCCTTCGAGGCAATCCATCGAGCACACCGCGAGCGCCTCGAACCGGCCAATGGGCGGCAAGCCACACCTATGGCCACATGCTGAAGTAGCCACAAGGGCCGCAGAAGATCCGTGCGCTGACCCACCATGTGGCGGCCGCGTCAGTGCCGCGTGGATCGCCACGTAGGCGTAAGAGTCAGCCTGTAGCCAGCCTATAGCTGCCTGTAGACCACACGTGGGTGTTGAATCGGTAGCCGCGTGGCTAACACGTAGGCACCACGCAGACATTACAGCTAGCCTACAGCCACCCTATAGCTAACAAGGGTGCCACATGAGCACGTGGGACCCACTTACCAGTGAACCCGTTGACTGTTGACTGGTCAACGTTGACCACTGACCGTTGCCTTGTTAGACTGAGTCAACACTAACATCACCTGGGCCCAATGATGACATTAGCATGACATGTGGCGCACTCTAGTGCTGCCACGTGTCACTCCCCGGCTTTTTTCTAGGTTTCTTTAACTAATTAAAATTCCAGAAACTGATTTAAACTTCAGAAATTCATAACTAATTCATTTAAGCTTCAAAAAATATGAAACCAGTTAAATTAATTTGGTAAAATCAAACCCGTGCTGTTTGTAGCTAGTTTGGAGTTATTTGGATCTTCTATCTTGATATTTTGGTGTTTTTTCATTATATGTATTGCTTGTTATTTATTTTCACGTCGTATCTCGTGTATGTTTCTAGACCCGAGCTGCGATGACCAAGAAGAGGCTTTGGCATCGACTTCAACGGTAAGGACTTTGACAAACAAATATAAGGTGTCATGTCACTCCCAATCATGTAGATCCTATGCATGCTTAGTTGTTAGCGCTTTATGTATGATGCTTGATGATGATGGATTGCATCATCAATTTTTTTTAGCCATGCCTTGATAATTGTTTATCATGTTTTCCTTGATACCTATTTTTGTGGACTAGCTACAAACCTCTAGCTAGTCTATCACACTTATATCCATCCTTTTGAGTTCTGGATGGGCATATACCATGATTTTGGTGATGGGATTCCTTGAACGCTCTTGTGTGTGTTTTGGGTGAGTGTGACTCCTTGATGTGTTTTGGCGGGAGCGAGCCATGGTTGGTACTGAGGAGTGCCTTGCAAAGAGAGAGCATTCTAGACTCTCTCTATACTCTGTACCTGTGGTGGGTACCTTGTTTGATACTGAGGAGCAGGTGGCGTACTTGTACGTTACAGGTGCTTCGGAACATACTTGTGGAGTAGAGTGCTTGCTCTCAACCGCTTAAGGACCGAGTCAGTTTACCACCAGTCACAACATCTATTTTCGTACATACCGCTCGCTTAGGTTATGGGCGGGGTTCGGTCCAAGACTAGTGGTGGATAGTGCTCAGCCTGTAGGCAGATTGGAGGATCGGTGTAAGGAGTTCGAGGCATTGGCCTGCTCTGACCAGACTGCACCCCGGTGTGGGTAGGTTTCATAGCTTCGAGGTCATCACTGGTGATGACGTGCCCTGCAACTGAGGATGGTTCCAGACTCGAGGAAATAGGAGAGAGCCATCCACCTACTAGGGCTCCAGCTCTTAGGTGGGGTTTGGACGGCTGACCCCTTTTCAGGCTCCACCCATGCAGGTATAGTTGTACAACTTCTGCAGAGCGTATAAAGGTATAGCTATAGTCCGTGTCCACTGGTTATGGACAGTGCTGTTAACTACCGCTACTTCTGACTAGACTTTTCTTACTCTTCTACCTCCCCTTTTTGAGATAGGCCGGCATTTCCCGTTGAGATGTGAGGGGACGGAGCTCTCACATTGCCTAGTGTGTTTGGGTGCTGGATCCTTGGGTGAAGAACCTGATGATTTGTGCCGACTTCCTTGATGTGAGGTGTTGACCTCGGAGATGGTATTGCATTGATGCTTCCTTGATTGCTGCTGCTGCTGCTACATATCCCTCTACAGCCATAAATAGGATTATCCATGTATATAGTAAATTTCCCCTATTTCCTCAACTTGCTGCTATTAGGAGTTGACATGGCCTACCCGCTTCTTGGCTAGATGGTGGCTTTTCAGGGTCGGAGCTCAACTACAACTTCGACAATGATTGATGGGAAGACTAGGGATGGTCTCTCGCTCAAGTCGCCTCTGGAGATGATGTTCGTCATAGCTCATGTTTCCGCTGCGTAGATGTTTTACCTTTCTTGACTCAGTCCTGATGGACTTGTACTGGCATGTGCCAAAGTGATGTACTCGATATTTATGATATTATTACTCTATTGCTCTCTATGTTTCTGTGTTGGTATGTATCTGTCTATCCGAGATAGGTATTCACACATGATAGCCTTCCTGGGACTATCATGGGGGTGCTGTGACGATCGACCCCAAATCTCATGAGTTAATCTTAATCCGAGTCCCAAATCCCCCACCTCAGCTCCCCGAGTTGAAACGCTCAACCTCCAGTCCCGTCCCGACCCCTGAGATCCGACCCCTCTCCGCTGGCTCCCCAGTCCCGACCCCGCCGACCCCAACTCACCCGCCGGATCCTTCTAAGTATTCCCGCAACGTCTCTCTCTCAATCTGAGCAGTGGACCAACTGAGACTGATCGGTGGACCCACCAAATCTTTCTCCCAGATCTCCCGCGGCAGACGCACTCGAGTAGCCTACCCGCCTCAGAGCTTCTCCGCCACGTGGCTCAACTTCTCCGACACCCGCCGCTCCGCTTCGTCGCCGGCCACGACCGGATGGATTCTCGCGCCCCTTTCCCCAATCGCAGCGGAAGCTCCTCTGCTACCCTTTCTGCAGTACCTCGCGGCTCACGCCCATCATCACCCCGCTGGACCTCCGGCTGCAGAGCCCGACGCCTCCCGTCTTTTCCGCCACTTCTCCACCGTTGCGCCGCCCCAGATACGCTACGCAACGATTCCTCCTCCGCCAACCCAGACCCCGGCCGTGACATCTCCTTTTCCGCCCTGTCAGAGCTACGCCCTCGACAATCTGTTGCTCCGCGCTCGCCCGCACGACCGCAGCTGCCTGTCTTCTCACCTGTGCACCCTCGCTCCTAGCGCCGTTTCCCCAGTCGCTTCCATTAGATCCACCGTACGACGACACCCGCCTCCGCCAAATCTCAACCACCGGCAAAACCGCGCCTGCGCCGCCCCGTTCCTAGTGCCCAATGACCGCCGGTTTCATCCCCGAAGCCCTGCTCCGCCGCACCGCTGCTCAATCTCCGCCCCGGCAGAGCACTCGATCGCTTCTCCCCGGTTTTCGCGCCGCTCCAACCTTCTCTCTCTTCCGCGCAGCTATAAAAGGGAATGCCAGAGCTCCGCCGGAATCCCCTTCGCCATCGCTGCCCTTCCGCCTTGCTCTCTGTTTCGTGCTCAAAGCGCTACCGCCTAAGTCCCTGAGGAACTCTCCTCTCCGCTCCACACCGCTTTTCCCCCAATCCACCCAGCCGCTTGCTCCTCCGTGCTGCGCAAGAGCTTGCTTGTGGTCCACAAGAAGCACCGCCGCCGTTGGAGCACCGCCGGACCTCGCCGCTGTCCAAAGCCTTAGTCCTTCCACCCAAGTCTGCTTCTTCCCGACCCCAAGCTTCACCTATAAAACGAAGGTAAGCTGCCGACCCTTTTTTCCGCCTCGTCCGACCCCTTCTATCCGCCCGACCCCTGTTCCGTTTCGCCCGACCCTGCCTGTTTCGCCGACCCTTTCTCCGCCTCGCCCGAGGGCTCGGCTGTATCTTTTTTCCTTAACCCGAGGGTATATGTGTAAAAATGGGGACTTCTCGGCGTTAAGTCTGAGGACCCCCAACACATCTATTCCTCTAGTCTAAGGGTCAGATCATCAGCTTCCTTCCATCCGACCCCTTTTTCCTTGTTCTTCTCCAACCCAAGTGAACTTCCCCACCTTTTTCCGTAGCTATGATACAAAGTTTCTAAGCTAGAACTTGCAAGTGTTGCTGTTGAATTAACCGTCTAAATGCTAACTCTTGCATTGCATTTCGTGTAGCGTTGCATCTCGCCGACGGTGTCTACGAGTTGTACCCGGCGCCAGAAGACGAAGTTGCAGCAGAGCTCCCGCCTCCAGAAGCCGAAGCCGTCCAAGCAGAAGAGCAGTTTCCCTCCTCCTCGTTCGAAGGCGAGCCCCGGAGCATGAACCCCAGTTTCCCAAACTTGCGCATGCTTTATGTTCCTTGTTTGTGCATTTACGTATAGGAGTTGCTTGAAACCGTAGATGCATGACTTAGTTCCCTGATCTGAACACTAGCTGTTGGACCGAGTAGTTGCCATGCTTAATAGGAAGCGGTAAAAGCCGAGTGATTTCCTGTCACTCGCGAGTTGTAGGAGTTGGCTGTTTCCTTTCTGTTACAACTATAAGGACGATGGACGGGGCAGGGTTTTGGTTAACTCTTTGGTGGTCGGCTGATCGCCCCGTCTGTCTATGGAACTTGTTAAGGCCCGACAGTGGTGGTGTTCGTGATCAAGTGTTTGAAAGTACTAACCTCATACTTATTATGGGATGAGGAAGCCGAGTACCGGATTGAACCTAGACGTGAGCGGCCGCCCCATTGTCCTTGGAACGGAGTTCCCCTGCGGCCGCACGTGGTGGCAAGTGTGGTCACAGAACGGCAGAGGTCGGGTCTGTGGAACATTGCACAAAAGGAAATGGGCCCGACACGGGTTAGGGGATTGATGGGGAAGGCCGACACAGGAAGCGACCCTCGGTGGTGCGCGGATGTCGTGAGGTTAGGTTCACCATGCATGGTTAAAGAACTTGAATCGATTCGTCTGCCTCTCACAGTTTGAGACTGCTTGATCGCTATGCTACACTGAGTAATAAAGGAATCTGATGATGACATGGTCTTGATGATGATATATGTACCTTTTGGTTGGTTCTATGTTTGCTTAGAGTAAGTTGCTAACTTAGACCGGATAATGAACTTAGAACCAGAGCTAAAACTTGAAAATCAAGATCTACTTAGTGCTTCTTGGCAAACAAACCCCTCAGCCAAAGAGCCTTGCATGTCTAGAAGTGGTGGAGTAGTTACTCCCGGTCGGTTAAGTCTTGTTGAGCTTAGTAGCTCAGCCTTGTTGTGGCTTTTCTTTTCAGGTGAAGTTGTTGCTCCCGAGCCTTCTTCTGTTGGCACTTGGCCGCCCCAACTCCCTCCGGGTTGGACGGTTGAGTGGGATCCCTCTTCGGATGGCGAGGAGAGGGATCACTGACGTCTTGGCTAGCCTCACCAAGGACGTCCGACCCCTGCGCTTAGCTTCCGCTTGTTTACCTTCTGTTGTTTTCTTCTAAACCTTGTAAAACTCTGATGTTGTTTTATGGCGGAACTAAATGGTTAAGTTGGTTAACACAGTGGACTTGTTGTATTCTCTGGAACCGCTCACCTTCGTGTGAGTTTGCTAACTCGGTCCTGATCAAGTGGTTAAATCGGATGAAATCCGACGGCATCTTGAGTTAGCCTGATTTAGGCCGGGTGTCGCGTGTCAGGCGACTTAACCGTGCCTCGATTTGGCTAATCCGAGGTGGATCCGCCTCAATGTACTTACAGGCTTTGGCAGGTTGGCAGCGCAGAATTCTCGCACAATGGTAGGGATCTTGCCCACATTCTTGAACATCCGCCTCAACCTTGCCATAATTTCCTCTATGCTGAGCTCCTCAGGAGACAGTCTAGATGGGTCATTAACACTAGTGTACTCATAGCTCCAGTGGCATCGCTGTTGCAAGGGCTGGATTTGCCGCTTCATGAAGCTGAAAGCAACGCCAACTCTAGTGAGCACTAGTTTGGATATTCTATCCAAGACCTCGGGTAGTTGGAGGCAATCTCCATGAGTTGGCTCATCCAGCCACCGGTTGTTCCAGATGGGGTGATGTCTAGTCAGCTTGGGTACTTTGGGATCGTGGTTGCCAATGTAGCACCACTTCTCCTTCCACCCGGCATTTGAATCTATTAGCTCATAGTCTAGATACAGGCAACTAAGCTTCTCCCGCATCTCGATACCAGCACCTCCGACTACTTGGGTGTGCTCCCTCTTCAGTTGCGGCTTTACATGAAAAAAATTCCGAAATATTTGGAAGTGGGGCTTGATTCCTATGAAAGCTTCATGAGGTGCACAAAAATAGCAGTATGTAGAATTCCATTAGGGTTCAGATGAACCAGCTCCAACTTATAATACTCCAGCAGGCCTCGGAAAAAATCAGACGCTGGCAATGCAAGACCGCGCTCGATAACGTGAGCGAAGATTACTGTTTCATCAGGGTATTCCTCCAATGGCCACGGGTTGCTGCAGGCAGACCTCCAATTGATGAAGTCTTGATCTTGGAGTAGATTGGTGGCCACAAGCGCCTTGATCTCTTCCTCTTTCCAAGATGATCACTTCCAAGCACAAGCGAGAGTTGGCGGCGCAGTCTAATTCGATTTCCCGTATTTGGGCGCTGGCAACTGCGGTTCCTTCTTCTTGTCAGACTTTTTCTTCTAGCCCTCAACCACCTTGGATGCAGCAGCTTTCCTCCCCATCCTTGATGTCACGAGT
The DNA here is from genome assembly GCF_000263155.2 of Setaria italica. Taxonomy (NCBI): domain Eukaryota; kingdom Viridiplantae; phylum Streptophyta; class Magnoliopsida; order Poales; family Poaceae; genus Setaria; species Setaria italica. Next base: position 23,665,402 of record NC_028450.1, on the reverse strand, counting down.
TTCTTCTATCGCATACGCTCAGGGTTTGAGTGGTGTGGGGCGGTGGCGCTAGCGCTCGAAGATTGGGCAGCAGCGGCGCTAGGGCTAAAGCATGGGAGTTGGAAAGGCAGATGGCAAAGGTAAAACAGAAAGGATAATTTCCTCCGTTATTTATAATCGCGATGCAGTAACAGCAGCGTGAATAAAGGAATATTCAGGTTTAACGGATCCGCAGATTTCGCAGTACCAGATTGGTAGTTACCTCTATTTTTGGAAGAGATAAGATTTCTATTCAGAGATGGTCACGTTGACCAGAGGTTGACTCTTATACCCAGCAAACTAGTCGGATAAAGGCTCGGGGGCTGTGTGCCACGTTCCCATCGACAAAAGTTTTTTCTATGGGTTTTTAAGGGGAAAGTGATGCAAATTACAGATTGACTCTCAGCCTGATTCTTCGATTCAACCTAAGACTCGAGGGCTACTCCATATGGTGTACAACTTTCATCGCACTTTCATATAAAATTCAAGGTTGAAGGATGCAAGACTGAGTTAAATGAGGTTTGAGCACATTCTACCCGCATGACAGTTTTTTGGTACCTTTGTAGATTCAGCCAGATTAAGTACTCGAGGAGCACCAAAACTAGTCGGTGGAGTCTACAAAAATACTCGAAACTGCTACATTTGACTAAAAAGTACTAGGGGGCTTGTCGTACATACATCTATGGGCCCACTAGAAGGTTTAGACAGTCTTAAATATAGGGTTGGACATCGAGACGTATCTGACATAGAGACTATAGCGCAGGACGATGTAGTCTACGTGGCAAAATAGGAACTAGTCGAGGATTAAAAAAAATTACTCATAGCAATAAGAGTATAACTTGTCTAGTCTAATCCAGCTAGTATTCTTGTAAATGACCGACCTATAATCCTGCCCCCTGCAATATAAGGTGAGGCAGGGACCCCTTCCAAAGCAATTCAATCCAACCAACACACAAGACGTAGGGTATTACGCTATTCAGTGACCCGAACCTATCTAAATCGTGTGTCTGCGTTTACCTTTAAGTTCCTGATCTAGATGAGCCCCATTAACCAAAATACTACCTCAAGCACCCCTCTCGGTAGGTTGCCAGATCTAAACACCGACACCCTAAGCTTCTAGAAGGTGTCACTGGTGAAGTCAAAAACAGTGAGTGAGACCATAAGAGTCAGCACTACAATTAGACTTGAGTTTAAGGAATCAATCCTACCAACATTTTTTTATCGTGTAAAAGAACTTTGCATTATTAGCACATCATCATATTATTCCAGGCTAACAAATACAACAAATCTCAATGGAGTTTCATGAGTATTAAATTTTATGCCACATCAGCAATTTTGCTGACTTGGCAAGGTCATTTATAAGGAGAGTTTCATCAGATGTGATAGAAGTATCATTCCCATGACACTCCGGTAGCACAGTTACCTAGTTCTCAGTCGTGGTAAAAACTATGTACTAAGACTGGCCTACCTAAAAGGGGGCAGGTATCAGCAATGATCTTAGAACAGCATTAATAGGAGCAAAAGAGTATAATTACAAATAAAACCTTCCATTTATTTCAAAATCTATATTTTTCCAATTTGAAGAAGGAGCATAAAAAATACTCGACGTCTTGAAATCTCTACGAATTTGGGGCTGCTTGACTTTTATTTCATTTCCGCGGAAGCTATATATTCCCTTCATTATCAGTGGTCAATGGTTTATCTTTTTCCGTGATTGATTTGAACAAGAACTAACCTTGTGCTACAATTACTATGCAGATCAACCTAGCGGATTTGTATACGATTGTAAGCCTTAATCTCCTGGCACCAATAAATAAAGGGATTGTGACGACTCTAAGTTTATTAGATAAGAACTAAGGTTACTATATTGTAATCGTATGATTACAGTAGAAATTTATTCTAATCCTGAAGTGCATATAGAGGAACACATTTGACGAGTGATTTGTCGATCATTGAACTATGGTGGTGTTTAGTTAGCTCAAATGTAACGTAATTTGATCATTGAAGCTAACGAATCCCATTAGATATATTTGGTTGTGGTGGTTGTGTTAGTATTGACCTCGTCCAACTCGGTCCAACGACCGAGTCCGAGTCCTTGATCGCGATCTAATCGGGGGCGCCCAACCGAATATAATTGGCGGGCCCCCGTCGCGCAACGCTATAAAGACAGGGTGGAGGCCGGGGGCACGAACGTCCAAGTTCGACATCGCACCCACCAGACCCACCTACACAACCCTAGACTTGATCTAATCCTAGCGCTGAAGTGGCGGGAAGCTCCGCCAACTCCTCGCGCCGCCGTTGCCGCCGCCCTCGTCGTCAACACCACCGTCACTGCCATGGCAAGCTCCTCCTCCAAGCCCGATGGTCGGTGACCCTCTCACTCTCTAAATCTCTCTCCCTCTCGGTTGTATCTCTCTTTAGATTCTAGGAGACTAATTTAATCTAAAGAACGAGTTAGTTAATCCACTAGATTAGCTCCTAGTGTTCTTGTAATTCTATCAATGGTACCAGAGCCGTACTAGGTTGTTCATCTAGATGGGGAAGTTTTTTTTCGCATCAATCAGAAACTAGAAGCATTTAGAAACTTCCTTTTTCAAAGCGGAGGCTGCCGGATCTGCCGATGGCGCCTTGCCATAGGACCAAAAGCTGCCAGAAACCCTAAGAAGGGGAAGAACCCGAGAGAACACGAAAGGCCTCATCGGATCCATCCGTGAAGAAGAAGAAGGACCGGCGGCGATGGGATGCCCAAGGCACTAACGCGAGTCCACTCGACGGCGGCATGCTCACCCTAGGGCGAGCGCTCACGCCGGCGAGAGGACTACCGGGGACGCTGTCTCGGGCCACCGGGCCGCCGACGAAAGGGGCGGCGAAGAGCCTGCTCGGGGGCACCGTCGAGCTTTGCCCCGCACTGGCGCCGTGCTCCGCCACTCCTCCATCCTGGCGCCGTGCTCTGCCGCACCCAGCTCATCCGCTCGGCTCTTGCTCACTCGATCGAGTGGCGGTGATGAGAGAGAAAGAAAGGGAGAAAATGCGTTGGGGTTTGGGGAGCCGGCTGCGCTGCGGGTTTTGATCTAGTGAAATGGACGGACGGCTGAGATTTGCTGGACCGCGATTCAGCCTAGGTGGGAGGCCGCTTTCCCGGCCCAGGCCCAGGTTGTGGCCTGGGAAAGAGACGAGGGCAAGCGTGCCGAGTGGGCTGGGCAGTTTTATGGCTTGGGCTAGTAGAAGTTTTTAGTCTATTTCTCTAATTAAATTGGAACCAACAGAAAAATTTAATTAGAAAATAAGTATTTTTTCTGAGTATTAGAATTTTATCTACTGACCAACATTGTTGATAAAATTGTTGTACTAATAAGTTTGATTTTATCATTGTTGATTCTATTTCTGCCCAACGGTGATAGGGAATTAATAATGAGAAGTTTTATGTTTTAATTTGACCAACGTCAAATTAACTATATTTTTCTAAATTTTTTTGCTTTCAAGCAATCCTTTAAGCTACATCTCGTCCATAGAGCCCCTCAATGGAGGTAATTACAGCTCGTGGTGAGAGAAGGTCGAGATAGCGCTTGCGCTGCCCAACATTGATCTAGCACTGACTGATCCTTCTCCCATGGCTCCTAAGGACCCCGTGAGGGTCGAGAACGAGAGCAAAGATGCTTTCAATGCTAGGGTGCGTGATCATGCACCAATTAGAATGCAATACGATCTTGATCGTGCGAAGTGGGACCAGTCAAACAGAAAGTGCATGATGGTGATTAAGAGCTTCATTTCGGAGGCAATAAGGGGAGCAATCCCAGAGTGTGACACCGTCAGGGAGTACCTGAGCAAGGTGGAGAGTCAGTTTACTGGCTCTTCAAAAGCATATGCAAGCACTCTTATTAGGAAGCTTATTACTATGAAGTATACTGGCGGTGGAATAAGGGATCACATATTGAGAATGAGCAATATGGCTTCCAAGCTTAAGCCTATGGACATGGAGCTCCCAAAAGAGTTTGTAATCCATCTGATCTTTGCCTCCCTGCCCAAAGAGTTTGAAACTTTTGCTGTTAATTATAACTCACAGCCAGAAAAGTGGGGTATTGAGAAAATGATTGCCATGTGTGTGCAAGAAGTAGAAAGGTTTAAGGGCTCATCTGGTGATAGTGTCAATTACCTAAGCCAAAACAAGAAGAGGAATTATCAGAACAATAATTCTAAGCCACAAGGGAAACCTCAGTGGAATAATGCCTCTTCTTCTAAGGCACAGGGAAAGGCTCCAATGTATGATCACCATCAAAGATCAAACCATGAAGTGGTGGTGGACAATGACACTTACAAGTGGTTCAAGAATAAGGGACACTACCAGAAGGACTATGTGGATTTCCTGAAGCATCTGTGTAAGAAAGGTAAGGACCTTATTACATTCGTAGATGAGTCCTTGTATTTAAGTTATGCAAAATCTACATGGTGGATTGATTCAGGTGCAACTGTTCATATTGCAAATTCATTACACGGATTCCATACGAGAAGGACCCTGCAAAGAGGAGAAAGAAGTAGTAAAGTTGCAAATTGCGTCCAAGCAGAAGTCGAAGCCATTGGAGAACTCCCATTAGAATTAGCAAATTGTTTTGTACTTCATCTGAGAGATGTTCTTTATGTACCCTCTTTGCATAGAAACTTAATACGTGTATCTATGGTTTGGCTTGTCATTTCGGTGATGGACAATATAAAATCAAGTTTAATAATAAGATTGTTGGTCTTGTCTTCGAACAAGACAAGCTTTATTTATTATCACTTTGTGAGAATGTGAATGTTGTAAGCGCTGAGAATGTGAATACCTCCTCGTCAATGAATGTATAGAATAAACAGAAAAAAATTGATGATGTATCTTCGAAATTATGGTACTGTCGTTTAGGCCATATTTCGAGGGGGGCAATTGAACGGTTAATTAAGGAATCAATTCTTCCGCCTTTAGAATTTTCAGATTTAGAGCAATGCATCGATTGCATTAAGGGAAAGTTCGTTAAGACAATTAAGAAAGACGCCAAAAGAAGCACAGGAATTTTAGAAATAATTCACACAAATATATGTGGTCCGTTTCCTGTGACATCTATGGACGGTTATGATTCTTTTATAACATTCACATATGATTATTCACATTATGGTTATATTTATCCAATTAAAGAGCATTCAGAAGTGTTGGATAAATTCAAGATATTTAAGGCTGAAGTAGAAAATCAGCATAGTTTAAAGATTAAAATAGTAAGATCCGACCATGGGAGGAGTACTACGGTCGACATACCCAATATGGCCAAGTTCCTGGACCTTTTGCAAGGTTTCTATATGAAAATGCCATAGTTGTCCAGTATTCTACACCAGGCGAGCCTCGGCAGAATGGAGTAGCTGAAAGATGTATCCGTACCTTAATGAATATGGTGGGAAGTATGACAAGCTACTCCACTTTATCGATTAGTTTGTGGATGGAGGCGTTAAAAACCGCCATTCACATTCTTAATCGAGTTCCTAGTAAGTCGGTGTCCAAAACACCGTATGAGTTGTGGTCTGGATGAGAGTCCTCACTAAATTATTTACGCGTGTGGGGCTGTCTAGCTGAGGCCAAAGTCTTTAACCCAAATATTGAGAAATTAGATCCTAAGATAGTCAGTTGCCATTTCATTGGCTACCCAGATAAGTCAAAGGGTTATTGTTTCTACTGTCCTAACAGACATACTAAGTTTGTAGAAACAAGACACGCTATCTTTTTGGAGGACGAGATGATCAGGGGGAGCACGGTACCCCAAGAAATTAGCCTTGAGGAGAAGCGGGTATATGTACCCACTCCGATGATTCAGGAATATTTTTTCTCGATAGCTGTTGTTGCTGCACCTACAGTGTAGGACACTGCGGTGACAGTACCTGTTGTTAAATCTCTCATGGCTACAATAAATGAAGATGAGGAATCCGTCCTTCAGGATCCTATAGAACCTGTTGTCACACATGAGGAAGAGCTGCAACAGCCCCACATGGAAGATGTGCCAAATGTTGAGGCCCCCAGAAGGTCTCAAAGAGTTAGAAAGCCAGCTATTCCTGATGACTATGAAGTCTATGTCAGTGAAAAAGTCCAAATGGAGGGAGATCCCACCTCATTTGAAGAAACCATGAGAAGAGCTCACTCATCGAAGTGGCTTCAAGCCATGGAAGATGAAATGAGATCCATGAGTAGCAACAAAGTATGTGATTTAGAAGAAATTCCTAAAGAAGCCAAGACAGTAGGCTGTAAATGAGTCTACAAAACAAAATGTGACTCCAAAGGGAATGTCGAAAGATATAAAGCACGACTTGTAGCAAAAGGCTTCACACAAAGAGAAGCAATAGACTATAACGAGATGTTTTCTCCAGTCTCATGTAAGGATTCTTTTAGAATCATAATGGTTTTCATGGCACACTATGATTTAGAGTTACATCAGATGGATGTAAAGATGGTTTTTCTCAATGGAAACCTGGAAGAAAATGTTTACATGGCACAACCCAAAGGTTTTTTCATGGAAGGAAAAGAACATATGGGATGCCGCCTGAAGAAATCCATTTATGGATTAAACAAGCCTCCAGACAGTGGTACTTGAAGTTTGATGAGATAATAAGAAGTCTGTGTTTGGTGAGAATAAGGAGGACAATTGCGTTTATGCAAAGTTTAATAGTGGAAAATTCATTTTTCTTATCATGTATATAGATGATATCCTACTTGCTATTAGTGATGTTAGTCTACTACTGGAGACGAAGAAGTTCTTGTCCTCGAACTTTGATATGAAAGATCTTGGTGAAGCTTCATTCGTTTTAGGAATTGAAATTCATCGAGATAGAAGAAAGAGGGTGTTAGGATTATCGCAAAAGGCATACTTAGAGAAGATTCTGAAGAAGTATAGTATGCATGCGAGTAGACCTACGCCTGCTCCTATAGTCAAGGGCGATAGAATTAGGAAATTTCAGAGTCCCAGGAACCAATATGAGATCAATCAAATGAAAGCGGTTCCATATGCTTCAGCTGTCGGAAGCTTGATGTATGCTCAAGTGTGTACGCGCCCTGACTTAGCTTTTGTTACCAGGATACTTGGCAGATATCAAGATAATCCAGGAATAGATCACTGGAGAATGGTAGAGAAGGTATTGTGTTATACGCAATGGAATGAAAGGCCTCATGTTAACGTACAGAAGAACTGATTCCCTTGAAATAGAAGGGAACTCAGATTCAAACTTTGCAGGAGATGTAGACGATAGAAAGTCCATGTCAGGTTATTTATTCACTCTTGTAGGTGGAGTTATATCATGGAAAATCTCCAAGCAAACCGTCACTGCATCGTCCACGATGTTTGCCGAGTTTGTAGCATGTTATGAGGCCACAGGGTAGGCAAAATGGTTAAATAAGTTTGTACCCGGGTTGAGAGTGGTAGACAGCATCCAAAGACCACTCAAGATGTACTGCGACAATGAGCCAGCAATATTCTATGCTCACAACAATAAGTCAAGTGGTGCTGCCAAACACATTAACATCAAGTTTTATGTTGTGAAAGAGAAAATCCAGGATCATGCCATTAGTCTAGAGCATATAAGAACAAAAAAAATGCTCGCGGATCTGCTCACAAAAGGATTACCGCCCAATATGTTCAAAGAACACTTAGCCGGCATGGGTTTACGAGAAAGCCTATGATCCCTAGATACAAAGGGCCTAGAATAAGAATCTGTTTCATAATAGAAAGGTGTGTTGTAACTGTTGAATCAGATAGTACGTAACTGACTATTATGACGAGACATGCTCTATACACTGATCTGTGATGAAATGGGTGCCAAGATTAAGACTAAGTTTAAGTATGAGATGAAATCAAGGGGGAGAATGTTAGTATTGATCTCATCTGGCTCAATCCAACGACCGAGTCGGAGTCCTTGATTGCGCCTTGATCGACGGCATCCAACCGAATATGGTTGGCGGGCCTCCATCGTGCAGCGCTATAAAGACAGGGTGGAGGCTGGGGGCACGAACGCCAAGTTTGACATCGCGCCCACCAGACCCACCTACACAACCCTAGACCCGATCTAAGCCTAGCGCTGAAGCGGCGGGAAGCTCCGCCAACTCCTCGCGCCGCCGCCGCCGCCCTCGTCATCAACACCACCATCACCGCCATGGCGAGCTCCTCCTCCAAGCCCGATGATCGGTGACCCTCTCACTCTCTAACTCTCTCTCCCTCTCGGTTGTATCTTTGTTTAGATTCTAGGAGCTGATTTAATCTAAAGAACGAGTTAGTTAACCCACTAGATTAGTTCCTAGTGTTCCTATAATTCCATCAGGTTGTAATCAATTGATATTGTAATCGAATTTCTTACCTAAATAATATCTATACAAGTTTGCTGCCCCTCCTTCCCCACCGTAATCAGATATAACCCACACCGTAATCTGATTACGTTACCAAAGTGCAACCAAACAAAGAGGGTAATCACCCATTCCGCCACCAAATACACTGTAATCTGAATTTCCTTTACGTTTACGTTACCTTAACACGAACCAAACAATATCTAAATGTTTGAGACAATTCGCTAAAATGTAAACGAACTAGAAAATACGTATCGAAGCTAGGTAGCAAATTCCGTGCTAATCCGAGCGAGCATATGGACATATGGTTATATTTTGTTTCCATGAGTAGCGTCATAGCGTGTGAGTGTAGTTGAGAACGAGGATGAAAGTAGTATTAGTTATGGGGGTGTACCATCTCTTGCACGATATAAGAGATATTGTAGCCATCTCTCGCAAATTTAGCTGCCACGTGGCTGTGTTCATGCCTCAATCTCTAGTTCTCTACTACTTATCGATCTGACACAAGACAACTGGCCATGTCTTCTTCCTGGTTTACCATTATACTCTAGCCCCTACTCCCAATGTTTGATTATACCTGGGGCTCTTGCTCCCTCTAGGTCCTGGGTCGTCCTAAAACTCATCCAATTAACTATGATTTTAAATTTTAATTGTAAGAAAAATAAGATGCAAATGTACTATAACCTAAAATTTATTACATGGAGAGGAGGGAGCATGATGTCAACAGGCACAATACGCACAGGCAGAGGCTAGCAGTCAAATCCATGTTTATGATGTAATCCACAAATCCACACTTGCACCCATATCTGCCGTGAGTGTGAAATTGGCATCCAAGCTTTGTCGCCCAGGGGCACGCCCTTGTCCTAATGAACATGTAAACATACAATGAACATATCACTAACTACATCAATAATATCATCAATTTAACGCATGCACCCAAATTCTCAGATAATGAACAAGCATCACATATTATAAATAGCATGACATGCATACAATATAGTTCACTTAAACATACAATATTTTTTAAACAATTAAGCACGCGGGTCTTGGAGGAGAGGTAGGAGGAGGTATCAAATTCCGTTCAAAACTAATTGACATAAATCCTAGAGAAAAGTTGGCCATAATAGAGGATGTTAAAAATCTAATTAAGCTCAAGTTACTTCAAAATTCATGTTTTCCATTCTTTTACAGAGAAAGAGAAGGCCTTCTAGTTACCTCAAATTGTACATCTTTATCACTCTTTAGAAGAAGGAAAACACTAGCCATCTCCAAAATTTTGGTGGAGTTCCACTTGTGGTCAAGGCATCAAGGGTTTACCTTTTTCACAACTGTCTTGAATAATTTTTTTGCGGGCAAACTGTCTTGAATAATAACTAGCCCATATTACTAATTACTAATGCGAATGAACTTAGGTCGGTGCACAAATGTATGCTCTCATATCTCATGGCAAAGAAACAAAAATGATTCCTAGAGTATTAGATACAAAGTAAGATTTTTTTTGTTGAGAGGAGATACAAACTAAGATTTTTGTACAGTACAAATTTGTCACCATAATTGAAATCTGTTGTGTAAGCATCTTGGTGGTTTCTATGTTAATCGAATTGCTTCGAGAAAGTCATTGGAATGTAAAACAGGATTCCAGTCGCCTCAAAACTATACACCCCGGGATTAGCAAACTTATAGAGCTATTCCCTCCGTCCTAAATTACTATTTGTTTTGACTTTTGTACATATTTTAGTTTTTCTACGTATCTAAATAAATATATATCTAGATGTATATCAAAATATGTGCATCTATGAAAATTAAAATAAATAGTAATTGGAACAGAGGAAGTTTCTTTTATTTATGAGTTGTACTTGATTGGGTTGGTGGCGGCGTCACTGACAACACCGAATCTGTCACTATGGTTGGTAGGACAATACAATGAGCAAAGGGGGTCCCTCTTTGATGCAGAATCTATTGTAACAAGGGGTCGATGCAAATTTGTCCTTGCCTTTTATCTTTTTCAGAGGGCCTTTGTCCCCACTTTTGCCAGGACAGATGACCCCATGCTTGTCACTCTCAGACGCCCATATCCACTCACTCGGTACCTGCTCCTCTCATAGAGCAATCATTCATTTTCTATATGTATAATCAGCAGCTTTACACAAAGATCAAAGAAGTAACGGATACGAGGCTTAACCATCATCCATTATTCAGCCTCGGCCTACAGAAACGCTAAGCAAACAGACCGGAGTAGCAGCAATCGATCACCGGTACTCCTTCCGTTCCTCCAAATCATAGTCATTTTAACTTTTTTAAAGTGGAAGCATCTCACAATAAAATAATAACATTTATGATACGAAATAAGTACTATTACGTTCTTCATTAAATAAATTTTTATAGTATATTTATTTGGTGCTATAAATCTTTGTAATCATCTCTATAATTTTGATCAAATATAAAATGATTCGACTCCCAAATAAGTTGGAATGACTTATAATTTGGAATGGATGGAGTAGCTGCAAGGCGTATCCAATGCACAACATTCATATCTTTTTCTTAGACCCTGTTTGTTTGCCTTATAGATTATATAAGGTGGATTATGGTCCAAGGGTAATAGAGTAAATGACTATCTTGGGACCACTTTGGGACCGCAAAGAATCTGAGGTCTTGTTTAGTTACCCCAAAATCCCAACTTTGGCACTATGCAAAAAGAAGATTCCCCATCACATCAAACTTACGGTACATGCATGGAGTATTGAATGTAGACGAAATCAAAAACTAATTGCATAGTTTTGTTGTACTTTGCGAGACGAATCTTTTGAACCTAATTAGTCAATATTTGGACAATAATTCACAAATACAAACGAAACGCTACAGTATGCTACAGTGCTACACAGTGATTTTGATTGTCCAAAATTGGGCAACTAAACAGGCCCTGAAATAAGTTATCCAAGAGTAGCTTATTTGAGATTATTTGTGGTCCCATGATGGTCCTCAAGTGTTCTTTTACCGTAGTAGTATAGTACTCATGATCCATAATCCAGATTATATAATCTACATGGATTATAATCTGAAAACCTTAGTACTACTGTAGCAGCAGCACAATAAAAGCGGATCACAAAGCTTGAATCAGTTTTGATCCCGTAATCCATGCTTCTACTCTACTCTACACTTGCCTTGCCTCGGCCTGAGGCATCATCTTCCCCCGTCGCGTCGAGTGCGTGGCAACACGCGAGGCACGCCTGGACGTTAAGCCAGACTCATTCAACGGTGCTGAACGGCGTGCGGCGTGCCTCAACCTTGAGAGGCGGGGCATATGGGCAGGACGGACGCAACCGAAAAGAACAGACCTGATCGCCCGATGCCACGAACCTGATGCTCCTGCCCATGCCCGTTTCGAGACCAGATCGCGACCCCACGGCCACGAATCTGATGCGCCTCCCCTCCCCCGTCCATGCCGGCATCTCATGCGTCGCGCATGCTTCACGGTTTGAGCATTTACCCGGCCGTCGTTGCATACCCGATCGCGTACGCGCCCTCAGTGGATCAGATGTACCAGTACCGCCCGTACGTGGACCAAGGGCATGTTTAGTTCCCTAAAATCCAAACTTTGTTACTAGCAAAAGAAAAAAGATTCCCCATCACATCAAACTTGCGGTACATGCATGGAGTACTAAATGTAGATGAAATCAAAAATTAATTGCACAATTTTGTTGTACTTTGCGAGACGAATTTTTTGAGCCTAATTAGTCAATGTTTGGACAATAATTCACAAATACAAATGAAATGTTACAGTTATGCATTTATGGCAAAATGCCAATTTTGCCACTTTCAAATTGGGAACTAAACAAGGCGCAAGTGCTTTCCGAATCTTTCCCCGCCCGCCGCCACAGGAAAATTCAACAGCCCATGCCCAATAGATAGCCGAAGAATGCTTGGAAGTCATTGCAGAACACGCACGTGCATCCCAGATATTCTACACTCTCTCGGTCTCTCCAATCAAAAAGAATTCAACATCACACAGAAGAGTCAACGGAACGGTTTGAGCATTTACCAGGCCGTGTTGCATTGCAAGCGTTCAGCCCAGGCGCCAAGCGTACCAGATCGTCGTACCCGTAGCTAAGGATACTAACGGATATACCCAGATAGATAGTATCATATACAGATACAAGTACAGATAGAGCACAAATAGTCTCGCATAATGACGCACATTTACGAATATCATACATATCATTTAAGGGCTTTATCATTAAATAAACATACTACCTCCAAATCAAATTGTACGTTACTTTATCTCTATTTTAAGTTAAACTTTTTTAGTTTAACCTTTTTTATTAAAAGGTATGTACGACATTACAACGGCTAGCTCATTCGAAATCCAGGGTTTCGAATGGGCTGGGCTGTTGGGATATGCAAGTAAATTATCAGCTTATTTTTATTGTAACATTGTGCATATCTTTTAATAAAAATGATCAAACTAAAAAAGTTTAGACAAACTAAAGCAACGTGCAATTTGACGTTTATTCACTGATGGAGCGCTAAACGATCATAACATGTACTATATTCTTAAATGTGGCCATGTGACTTTTACTCGATAACCGAGAAAATATTCGTAATCGACACTACTCGTATTAGGCTTACCACGTATTCGACCCTCATCCGTTAATTCAAACTATTTGTGCTCTATCTGTATTCGTATCTGATACTATGTGCTTGAATCCGACGAATCCGAGTTCAAGAAAAAAAATAACTATATGTATTTAAGTATATCCGTTCGTATCGGATAAAACGTGTTCATCCCTGCCGTACCAGTGCTGCTTCCCCCACCCGCCACGGCGCCACCACAGAAAATTCAACAGCCGAAGCCCGAAAGATAAGCCGAAGATGCAGAACACGCACGTGCATCCCACGGAAGAGTCAACGGAACGGAGGGTGCTCGCCGGTTTCGTTCAGCCACAATATTTCGATCACAGGGTGGGCACTGAGATCAAAAAGATCCACGAGAGCTAACAGCAGCAGCGAAAACAAAGACTCCACGATGACGATGCATACAAGCTCTGACTACTAGTCCGTTTATGTTCATGTTCAGTGATCTGGGTAGGGGCATATCTTGCTAGGAACACTAGTTCACTGCGAATCACTTGGCCTTGGGCTTCTCGGCGCTGGCAGCCTTAGCGGACGCGGCCTCCTGGCTCGCTTGCACGGGGGCAGGCACAGGCTGAATGCGCTCGTAGCGTTTCCTGGTCAGCGTCTCCCCTTTCAGAGCGGCCACGTACCTGTCGTTCGTGTCCTCTTTCCTTTGCAGCTCGCCGAGAAACTCGGCCAGTCTCTCCCTGTTCACTTGCCCCATCATCTGCTTGCCAGGAGTTCATTGTCAGTGAAAAGTGGAATCACAAATGCAAACATTTAAAAGTGCAAGAAAACATTATAAAAAAACCGTGCATGCACAATAACACCAGGAACAAAAAAAAGGGGGGGGGGGAGTAAATATTCAAGCAGAGTAAATTTGAATGGTTTCGGAAAATAGTAAACCAGTAATACAATGCCATAAACACCTCCTGAGAAGCCAGAAGGGAAATGTCAAGGACATCTCTCTGCTAGTGCCTTATATGGGCATCACCAGGTAAGCATGTACTTTATGCTCATACTGCAGAGAGCATATGAACAAGGCAATAAACAGTTTGTCACGGTCAGCTCATTGTACATACAACTTTGTAATCATTTGACAATGAGTGATGATTATAAGCTGGAGCTTTTCAATAACTAGTTTTCAAATGGTATACAGTGATTAAAGATTCATAGACAGGCAACTGTAAGCCACCAATTCACCATTACTAGCAAATAGCAAGAATAGTAACTATTACTAGATGGTGAATTAGTAGTATAACAGAAACAAGATACCATGTTCCTGCTAAGTTACTCCTAAATACAAAACTTTAGAAATCATCAAAGCATGGCAGCACATCAAACCCACCCATCTCTCCCAAACATCAGTTGGCAGCTGCACATCATCTTTGCAGCCAACCAAGCCCACTTGCAATAGTTGGGACTCTCTCCTATTCCCTAAATTGGGTTGTTTTATGTGATTATACAGTTAATTTGTCAACTGGATCCAAACTCTGAGAGAACAATATAGCATTTTTGAACCATTTGTTCTTTTGACCATTATTTGATCGTTGAACTGCTCAAAATTCGAGGTCGTGGAAGCAATATTTAAATTGGATTGTTTTGGGTGACTATTGTTGAGCTCAGTTGCAATATTTTTATGGACCACGGCAAATGAACAATGGCAGACAACCATTTGATTTGTTTTTTGGTAGACAGATGGGATTAAGCTCCGCAGCAGCAAGCTGTTTAATGTTGGCTTTAGAAAAATGAACCATTTTTCCAAAAGGGTGTGTTTTCAAACCATAAATCAGAACAAAATTTGTCTTGATGAACCAAAAAAACATCAAGATCTAAAAGCCAACAACCACACCTTACCTAAATGCAAGCTAAATAGTAGTATGAAAACGTACATAAAGCAATTTTAATGCTAAACGCTCCAATATTAAGACCTAGCAAATTTGGCATGTATGACCTGCGTAAGGCCATAAAGACATAAACCCTGCCAGTCCAAACACAAACAGCATTTAAAGCCAAATGAATTGTCAAATGGACTGACTAGCAGCAGAAGAAACAACCACTCAACAAAAACGTAGCGGTAGGTGTATTAATTTACACTCGACAGGATACCAGCATCCTCCTCCTGCAGCCACTGGTAAGCAATGACTGCTTCAATAGCTCTAAAAGCAAGTTCGACCTAACATATAATAAGAAAAATAACTACAGGAACAACACAAAATTGTAATACTATACATGTCTTGAACATTTTGCTCCATGTTTTGCCAATTGATATATTTTCAGTATTATTAGCACTGTGTTCATAGAGTATCTGATGATTGGGAATAAGAATTTGAACTACAGCGGGGCAACGTGACTTCAATGAGCATAACATTGCCTTCAGCAAAAATTACTAACATTCACAGCTGTTCAGATAAGAATATCCCCTGGATTTCTAACAATAAAAGATTTTGGTTCGCATTTGATTGTTATTCCTAACATCACTATCTACTCTATTCCCTTTCTATTCATAGTTAACTATCGCATAATTGTTGCACTTTGTTGCCAATAATAGGTGTTAATACTTAAAATTGCAACAAAGAATTACGTTTACAGAGGGTCTGGAGAAATAAATCAAGCTTATGCCGCTTTTGACAGATACTGACTGAAACCCACTAGTAAAATAAATCAATTATGAAAACAAGAGCAAAAACAAAATGGAGTACCAAAGCCAGCTGGTTTCCCTCTAATCACCATGCATGCTTTGGCTGGCGGGTACAGCTATTATTGCCATGGACTGTAAATGGGATGAATTGAATCATTCCAACCAATACTACCAAGAGTTGGCTATTTAATTAGGCACCTCTCACAGCTAAGGATCTTGGTCTGGAAACCAGAACCATCCAGTCAGATATAGTCATGTAATCAATCTGGTCCAGGTATCCTCAACCCATGGGTTCCTAGTCCCTTTTGAAATGCGGGCATCAAATCTTGATTTGCACAAGAAAAGGGAAAGTAAAAGGAAGCTAGCTACAGCAACTCTATGTATCCCTCAAAACGTTTTCAGAAACAGGGCCGAAACCCTAGTTCAGTTTCATCAATCCCTCAAACATGCTACGTCGTATTTCGAATTCTTGAATTTGAAGTGAAAAACTGATTGAACGTGTAAACTAGATCGATCGATCCACCTTAGATCCCCAAATAGTGATCTCAAATCGCAGAACATAATTCCTAACAGTAGAATCAATAATAGCATCGATCGGCGGGGCGGGATCTGTGCGAGGGAAGCGCGAGCACGCACCGTGGTCTCGGGTCGGGCGGTGGAGCGGAGGTGGGCCTCGAGCTGCTCATTGCGGGAGCTGGTGAGCTGCATCACGCCGTAGCCTATCACGCCCGGGACGACGCCGCACAGCGCCGCGAAGGTGAAGAAGAAGGGCTTCGAGTCACGCGTCCGCCGCACCAGCCACCGCCACCCAGCGCTCTTCTCCCACAGGATCGACATCTTCCACCGGCCGCCGCCTCCGCCGCCTTTCCACGGGATGCTCCTCTACAACGCACCTCCCCCTTCTTCGCCGACTGCTCTCTCTTTTTTGTGACGGTCTCCACTTTCTATTCAATTTTTTTCTGTTTTTCCTTCTTCACTTCAACCATGTGTGGTGGTACTGTGGTAGGCTGGTAGCATTATGCGCCATTGGATTAACCAGATGTTTTGATCAACTAGCATAGAGTATCGCACGTGATATATGAAAATTTGGCAATCAATAATTTCAAATTGTAGCTACAGATTAGTAGCCAATATTTTTTATTATTACAATTAGGGTTTTATAATTTGTTTTTTAAATAACAAATATTTAGAGAACGCGGACCTTGGTCATGAGCATGCATACATTGATGGTACTGAAAATGCATAACTTCATATAATAAGATCCCTTCCTAAAAAATCAAACAATTCATCTGAGCATGCTGCCGCAGGCAACTATTAATGATCAATTTGAACCCCAATTCTATTAACAACTATCATGCTTTTTTAGCAAATGTTAAACACCTATTGCTCTAAGTACACTTACACAATTACACTTTATTTGCTCGTCATCTATGTAGGACATTGTTTGTGTAATCATCTAAATGTTCGATGAAGGTCATAAGCACATCAGCAAGATTGCTTTTATCTGGAATATTTCACACCAATATTTTCAAAGCACTAAGGTGAGGTGTGGTGAGACATCACCTTCTTATCGCCTGGGCGCTTAAGGCAAAGCCGTAAGGGCACCAATTTAGATATATGGAATCATTAGCTTGATTAAAAAGTTAACTTCCATGTAAGAAACAACGAATAGAATCCTCCATCCTCCCCAATGCAAGCGCGCGCATGTTTTTTGGTCCCACAACCCTGTTACCAGCTTCCACATTCCCCATCTTTCCCCTCTCCTTTGCCCTCCCATCCAACCACCACCGCCACTATGGCCATCGTTGGTCGTAGGCCCTAACCAAAATCTAGTTGATTTTAATCAGAACTGAGCATATCTACAAAACCATCGGTCTTAATGTCTTCGTTCACTGCTTATCTCAATGTCGTGCAAAAGATGCCACCGCTGCTCATCAAATTTGGACATCAAGCCTAATCGGCAACAATCATGCCCATAGCCAAGTTCTCCCCGCTCATGCTTCAAAAGTGGTTGTGACATCATCACTCAAACTTGGACACAAGAACTGCTGAAGGCGGGTGACATGGTAGGGAGAAATGGGTTTAGGACGGCATGCCGGTACAGTAGGTCATGGGGGCAGTGCAAGTACATAGAGGACACAAAGTACCTCACTTGCATTGTTCGTGAGTTCTATCGCTCTAGGTCCTTTTCCCCTTCTCTCTTGCCTCATGTCAGTTTCAAGGGCTATTCATTGTCTGGGAGAAAAAACATGATGGTCTTTAGTTTTTGCCGCAACGCATGCTTTCATGATAGTCTCACCGCGTTTTTAGGACATGCATATCTACACCACTATTTTCTGTGCGAATGTGGAGGTTAGGGTACTTAGACATTGCATTGTGCTATGTTTGGCCTAAGGCAGGCAAGATGAATGCCATGCTCGATGAATTATATATGAAAAAGGAAAAGTCCATCAATGGGCCACAACCACAACAAATGAGCCTAGAAGCCTCGTAAAGCCCAGCCCAAGCTATCAGCTTACAAAAGAACCCTACCTTCCTACTTAACACACCCTACCCTAGCTCTCGACTCTGCTCCTCTTCCACGCCGCCTCTCCAATTCCCGATACCATCACTCAGTAGGGCGAGCATCGAGTCCACCGCCTTCAAGTGCCTTTGTTGGCCATGAATCACCCCTTCCCCCTTCTTAAATAGAACATCACCGCTACCCCCTTCAAGATCACCACCACAATAGAGAGGTGGTAGATCTAGGCTTGCCATCACGCTGAATCTAGTAGGCAAAGTTGCACCGGCCATTGTGCCGGAGCCGATGAGGATAAGGAAGGAGGAAAGATAGTTGCATTGCATACTGGTTTGCCTTGTACTCTTCCTTTCTTCACCATCTCTCTCTCCCCCTCTCTCCCTCCCTCCCGTGTGCTCCAACTCTTTTGGCTTGTCGTCGATGATGTGTTGCCCCTAAAAAGCCAAGCTAGCATCCCACAAAGAACACCTTACACTACCCTCCAGACTCTAGTCATCTTCCGCGCCGCCTCTCTAATTCCCAAAGACACCACACAGGAGGAACGCCCCAACCACCTCCCGATGTCCAGGTATCCACCCCTTCCTCCTTTTCAAATGGAGCCTCCCTACCACCCCTTTTCGAATCATTGCCATATTAATAAAGCGATAGCATATTCGGGAGATCACACTGGAGCCGATGGGCTAAGTTGTGCCAACCATTGTGCTAGGCCGATGAGGATTGGGAAGGAGGAAAGAGAGATGCACTGCCTACTGGTTCGCCTCCTACTCTTCCTTTCTTCATCGTGGCCCGTCCTTTCTCTAGCTCACACCACTTTTTGGCTAGGAGTGGGTGATGTGTTGGCCCTAACTAGACTACTAAAGCCAAAGCCAAGCTAGCAGCCAACAAAGAACTCCTCTCTTCCTACCTAACATACCCTATCATATCTTGAATCTATTACTCTTCTCTTAGGCCTCTCTAGTTCGACGCCACAACCTAGCTAGCAGGAGCAGTGGCAAGCCCACCTCCCACAAAAGCCCTTTGTTGGTAATGGATCACCTTCTTCCCCTTTCTCAAATGGAGCATTGCTGCAATCCCCTTCTAGATCAATGCTATAATGGAGTAGTAGTAGATCTATGTCGGCGATCACATTGCATCTGGTAGGCAGGTTGTGCCGACCATCATGTTAGAGCCTATGAGAATATGGAAGGAGGAAGGGGAGTTGTGTCATCTACTGGTTTGCCTTCTACTCTTCCTTTCTCCTGGTGGCCCTTATCATGCCTCTATTTCCTCTCTTGTTTTTATTACGCATTGGCAACACATTGCCCCTAATGAGCCTACTAGCCTATCAAAGCCCAAGCCACGCCATCAACCCATAAAGAACCCCTTCCTTTCTATCTAGCATACCCTAACCTCTTGAATCTACACCTCTTCTGCGCCGCCTTTCTAGTTCCTAATGCTACTAGCAATAGCAGCGATGAGCCCACCCATCCCCAAAAGCCTTTTGTTTGCCATAATCACTTCATCCGCCATCAAATCGGCCCTCATTGCCACCCCCTTCTAGATCACTACCACAATAGAGTGGTGGTAGATCTATTCCCGGTGCTCACGCTAGAGCCAGTGGGCAGAGTTGTGCCACCCATTTGTGCTGGAGCCAATGAGGATAGGGAAGGAGAAAAGGGAGTCACGACTCCTACTAAGTCATGATGTGTTGCCCCTTACGAGCTGACTAACCTACTGAAGCCCAATATAAGTCAGGAGCTAGCCCACAAAGAACCCCTCCCTTCCTACCTAACATACTTACCCTCCCGACTCTACTCCTCCTTTGCGTTGCTTCTCTAGTCCTGACGCCATCTCTTAGTAGGAGTAGTGACTAGGCTAACACCCCCAAAAGCCTTTTGTTGGCCCTGAATCACCTCCTTCATCCTTGTCAAATGTAGCCTCACTGTCAACCCCTTCCAGATCATTGCTACAATAGAGTGGTGGTAGATTTATGCCAGGCAATCACGTGAGAGCTGGTGAGTAGAGTTGTGCCGGCCATTGTGCTGGAGCCGATGAGGATAGGAAAGGAGGAAAGGGAGCCAAGATGCCAGCTGGTTCACCTCCTACTCTTCCTTTCTTCACTATGCCCCCTCTTATCTATCTCCCTCTTCTTTTGGCTAGGTGTCAGCAGCGCGTTGTCCCTAACAAGCACCTTTTCACCTAGACGATGCCTTAAGGTCACCGTATCTTACCCCAATTTTAATGCTTTCTAACGCAAATATTTTTTAGGTAATCTTCACTAACCAATATTTTATATATTTTTTTCACTAACCAATATTTTTTCAGCGAGTTTGACTTCCAATTTTCTCTTACACTATTCAAAAATTAAATAATATGATCTCAAAAACTAGAAGCATGTGAAATTTGAATACTATTTTATCTTGGCTTAAATTAAGATATAATATTTTGCAACTTTTTTATATGCTTGATAAGCATGATGATATACCATTTTAGTTTCCAGGATAATCTGCTGTTAGGTAATGCATTGGTGCTGGATGTTGTTATTTACCAATGCTTAGTTCTGATATCTATTTGATGTTGTTTGATCATATTAGTTTAGATATCCGAGTTGGCTATCTTTTCATATGTCTTTGGAATAAGTTATGAAGTATGCTGCATTCTAGAACACAACCAAGACAAGTAATACCGATCATTTCCTAAATTTTGTTGAAAGTAGATTAAAATGAGGAATTGTACAACTACATGTGCCTGTTAGACGCTTATGAATACTAGTGTTATGTATTTCTAAGACTAAAACATTGACAAGTATAGTAGATGTTAATGATATGATCTTGGTGAAGTCTATGAATGACAACTAGTAAGTTTCATATTTAATGCACATATTGTAAGCCATATATTGACTTGCAAGAATAATGATGTAAAACTAGGTTTCACTTTGATGAAAAATGAGGCGGATGACACATGAATCTGCTAGTATATGAAAGGTTAGTCTAGTAAAAACTCAGCTTTTACAATTTATATTTCAATTATTATTTATTTATCTTTACATTAGTTTTATAGTGCCAAATAAGATGCGAGTTATGTATCAAACTAATATTTATTATAGCTTTGATGTTAGCTACAATCGAACTTCTACATCAACATTACATTTATCCTATCACAATTAGACTAAATAATCTTTTATTAGTGGTTTTATCCATAAATACATGCATCAACAAAGATTTTTCATATGAGTTAGTTTATTTTGCAAATGCATGTATCAAAAAGGTTTGTGATGTTGGTAGCTTTTTCTCTTCATGCTACTTATGGGGAGCATATATTTGGAAGTACACGGTAGAAGATATAGTAATTTTTTTCATTATTTAGCTATTCTTGCTATTTGTTTAATTTCTTTGAACATTAAGCATAAAAGAGACTATTTATTTAGTAAAATGCCAATGAATATGAAAAACATATTTTTGCTAGATTCACTTTCAATATTATAAAGGGCAGTAGCAATTTATATTTAAAGGTTTGTGGCAGTATGATATTTTAGAACACAAAGCTAAAGATTAATGGAGATACGTTTTGCACATGAATCCGAGATGACATCAGAGTGGATAAACTGGACTTTTCCCTACTTTTAAATGTATACTATTGAGCACTGAAGTAGAGGCGGGAAGGTTGTTGGGGTTGAAAGGACATCGGTTGGTAGCCAAGATTTCTCTTCATTTATTAGAGCTTAAGGGTAGAAGATATAAGAATACTTTTTACTCACTTAATTGCTTTAGTCTTTTGTTTTGTCCGAATATTAAGTATAAAGAAGACTCTTTATTCGCTAGAATGTATATTAACATGTAAAACATACTTTTGCTAAGAAACATGATAAGTTTAGGTAGCAATAATTTATATTGAAGAGTTTATGATAGTTTTGATATTTTATTAGGATTTTAAAAATAAAATAATATAATAATATAGATATTTTGTGGATGAATCCGAGTCGACGTCCGATAAAGTAAACTGGACTTTTTCCTACTTTTAAAGTCAGATTATCGGACACTGAAACAAAGGGATGGTTGTTGCGGTTGAAAGGACATCGGTGGGTCGCTTTATGGCAGTTAACCGCCAGTGGGGGCCCCACGACGGCTCGATCCTGGAATCGATGTTGCACTACAATCGCTGCCTCTCCTCTGTCTTTTCCTTGCCACAATAAAGGCGGGAGATTCGCATCATCTGTCCAGCTCAGCGGCAGCGTCACACCCCAGCACCGTGCGTGCTGTAAAACCCCCGGGCGGACCCCACCGATCCCGTGCCTTAACGCTCCGAGATTCGCACTCGCCCACCCACCGAATCCGGGTCCAGCCAACCGCCCCTGCCCAGCCGTCCGATCCGCGAGGCGCGCCATCACTTCCTGCCAGCCGCGAGGCGGGGCGCCGAAGCGGAAGGCCTTGAAACGGAACGGGGCGAATCGGGCAGGCGAGTAAAAAGGCCAGCGCGCGGCGACAGGTGGTGGCGCCGCCGCCCGCCACAGCACGCGGTTTCGGCTTCTGCCTCGTGGGCCCCTTCTCGTCGCGAGGGAAAAAAACACGTGCCGGTTAGTCCCGCCTGGCGGCGGCCTGGCCGTGGCCTCGCCCCCGGTCGCCCTCGCGGTGAATCCCCGTCGCACGCGCCCCGGCGCGCCGAGGGCGGGGGGCACGGCAGGCTACGAACCGTACGGGAGGAGGGCCCACCCGGCAGTGAGGGCTCCTACTGGTAAAACTCGTACCCGCTACTAGTACCCCACTCCCCTCTGGCCCTCTCTCTCTCTCTTCCCACCCTCTCCTTTCTCTCTCTAGACTAGACTGTGGTGTCTCTCTCACACAAAGTCGCAGCGACCCAACCTCCTCGCCCCTCCTCTCTCTCCCTCGCGGTGTTGTTTTCGTTTCCCTCTCGCTTTCCTCCGCTCCACCGCGCGGCTCCGGCGGGCGGTGCGCGGGCGGGAGAGGAGGAGCGGAGGGCGGCGGGGCCGCGGCGGTTTCTCTGGCCGAGGAGCTCGGAAGGGGGGAGGCTCTGTTTCCGGGGCTGTTTCTCTGCATCGGGTTCTCCGAAGATCGGGGGGGACCGCGCGACGCGGGGGGCGCGCCCGATCTGCTCCGCCGGCGAGGTGAGCTTCTGGATGATACGGGGCTGGTTCCCCTTCGTGTTCTTCTCTCTGGCGTGCTGAAATGTGGGTCGTGGCGCGGGGAGCCGTGCGGGTAATTTCGCTTGTGGAGGAGGGAGGACGCCGCTCCCGTTTCCCCCATTTTTTTTTCCGGGTCGTTGGACGGGTTTTGGTTCGTTCGGGTGGGGTTTTAGGCGGGCGAATCGCGTTTTCGTTGGGTTTTTGTCCGCGTGGGGTGTAATTTGGGCTTGGATTGCCAAGCTCGGGAGGAGGATTGGTTCAGAGGCGCGAGAACAGAGGATTCGGGAGGTTTCGGTTTTAGAGAAGAGCCGCCGCTTCAGTTTGGATTTCCGATCGAATGCAGCTCTGTCGTGTTGTTGTCTAGGCTTTATTTCGACGAATTACTCTTTCAACCCCGCGAATGAATGTTGCGATGTTTGTGTTTGTTTGGATTGGTGTATTGATGTGTTCTTAGTCATTGGTCAAGCAGAAGCCGCGGCGCATGGTCGTGAAAAGTTTGCACTAGCTAGATGGCATTACTTAGTTTCTCAAAGTGATCAAATGCTCGAGTTTGGCGTTATTTCTTATGTGACATTGTGCTATGATATCCTTGCTGCACTAGATGTTGTCTGTGGTCTTCCATCTCATGGAGCTTGCAATATTTTGAGGCTCAAGCTATAAAAAATAGAAAAAAAAAGCTTATTTCCAAAGCTAAATCCTCCATGCATGCGGCTGGCATTGCTGTCTGAAGAGTGAGACCACGGCTGGCAATGCTGAGCGAAGATTTGGATACTGCTTGCAGGCAGTGACATGACTTGACTTGCTGGCATTCCTGCGAAAGTTTGGGTCCAGGGCATGCAAAGAGACATTTGCACACGTCTTAAGCTTTGCTGACTGAAGAATGGAATGGAGCATCCAAGTTGTAGTGGGACCAAATGTCAAGAATTGCCAGGTGTTTGCCTGAGGCTTTCGGCTGTTCATGTGACTGAGCAAAGAGTTGTTCAGGTATCTAGAACATGCATGTGAAGTCCTATGGACGTGCTCTCTGGTTTTGCTGATGAATACTGAAATTAAGGAACGTGGGTCATGCTGCAGATTGCAAATATTCGGCTAGTTTCAAGGTGGCACAAGCAGTTGGAGTTGCTCAATCAAAAGTGTGACCTGGGAACACAATTGATTCCATAGGGTTGCAAAGCCTTTGGTACTTTTGAAACGAGAGTGGGTTCAGTGCATGCCATATGTAATGTAGGTTACCACAAATTCTTGTAAAAGCATAGTTCTGAAGCAAATAAATAATGTACTCAACTGGCATTATGAGAGGAGTGTTGGGCTTGGACATGGTTTGGGTGATGGTGTTTCATGGGAGGGATTTCTATAGAAGCTTAATTTTGAAGGCATGTGATCGGTGCTTTGAATTTTGAAGAGTTAGTAGTCTCATAGCATGCCATGGGCACTGTGTGTTTACAATGGTTTTAGAAGAAAGTTTAGTTTCAAAATAAAAGATTTTAGTGCCTGTGTTGATGCTACTGTTGGAAGAGGAGTCTTGGGGGTGCTATGCTTGACACAGATTACTATTAAAGCCTAATTTTGAATCCTGGCAGAGTGGCATGTATGCAAGCTGCATTGCTAAAATTATAGGGGGTTTGTGACATGGCATGGGGTTTTGGGCTTGGCTGGTTAGGGCAGCTTCTCATAAAATCCTTAATCCTGCACCAATGTTCACAACAAGTGCATTCTTGCGTTTTTATGAATTATCAAATATATTTAGGAAAACAAATTATTATAAATATGTCGTTTCCTATTTTATTATTTCCTCATTAACTGTTTGAAATAATGCAGATTGCTTTGGCCCTTTGGTTATGAACAAGATCTTCACATCTTTGACCATATTTAAGTGTATATTTAGTACAGTATCTCTTTTAAATACCAATATGCACATTTGGTTTGATGTGATAGCATTGTTCATTGTACCAAATAAAAATTGGAAAAACAAAAGTACCTTTTTTGTTCAATTTGCACGCAACATATTTTGTGTATGTAATAAAGTAGGCTATGTGTTTGACAAAATATTTGCTGTAGAAATCACGGAGTTTGTCTGCTATTGTGATTTTTTTTTTGACAAATTCGTGCTTTGACAGCTGATAGATGTCCTGCATACTTATGAAATCAATTAAAGCTGCCCTATATGGTTGAATGTTATTAATGGCTTCCATTCAATACTCAACTTACATTCACACCAAAAAATTCTGAAGAATAACAACATAAGACGTCCTTTGCTTCATTTCCCTTCAACTCTCATGAGCGAGGCAGCAAGGAACCCTTGATGCTTTGGCTACCTGCTGTTGGGCTTGGGGTTTTGAGTTAAGTAATCACGGTTAATTTTCTGTTTGATATGTAGAATTGGATTTTGGTGGAGAAAATCTGCTTTACTTTGATATTATACCTCTGGGTTTGATAGTTCACATTTTTTTCCTCGAACACGCAGGTGAGCTGCGTATCTTTGTATTAAAGAGAAGAGAAAGAAAGAAACCAGTCCCTTGCAAGCAATCCCTCTAACTCACCTAGGAGAATAGAGAGATTGCAGAAACAAGCAAATAAAAAACACCAAAGTACAAAAAAAAAAAGACCTGACATAGGCCAATTAAGTTGGCCCAACACCATGACCAAGTCCCAACTCCTGAAGCTTCTTAGCCCCAGTCAATTCCCAGAGCCCCAACTCTTTATTAAAGAAGAGTTGTGCATTTGCAATGGAGGGTGAGGCTCCGTTAAAAACGCAATTGTTTCTATTGTTCCATAAAGTCCAAGCTCCAAGAATCACCATGCTATTGAAGCCTTTTGTCTGAGTTTTATCAACTCGTCGACTTGCTTTTCTTACATGACATAAAAGCTATTATGATAGTTCACAATTTTTATGCACAATTATTTTACCTGATAATCTTCATGACATAAAAGCTATACTCATCTACAAAGTTGCCTCCATAGTTTATACATATCTCAAAAAGGTCTCAAGGAACTGGTGGTAATACCTACTGACAGCTCAAGCACCGAAATGTTGTCAAACTGATCATGTCAACACTGGTCAGTTACAGCTTCTCAGCAAGCTAAACAAACTCGAGGAACATTGATATTATTTAGAGTCTCTTGCATTGATGTTTCATGTTTGTAAGGAGTGCAAGTTGTGCAACCTACTCATTGTACTATTTTTTTCATACTCATTGTGCTATTTTTTTTTCATAATATTGTTGTTAAACTGTGATTTTTTAAATATTTGTAACAGTATTGTCTCTTCATGACTTTCAGGTGAAGTCGACTGGGAGGTTTGATAGGGTTGTGGTTAATCTAGCCCTGCACCTTCAGAGATGGCATGATATGACTTACCTCATCTGGATAACAGTTTGACTGGTACCATAAGTGTCGGAAATATGCAGGAGGGGCTGGGGCAAGGGGTGCATGTACCTCATGGTATCAATCTGTGTTTCTCAACTTCTTCTGTGCCCTTTCAGATGAATTCTTCCATTGAGCTGGGCACAGGAGACGTTACCCCCCCTGTAACATTTGAGAAGTTATCTGCTAACCCACAACCTGTTAGAGATGATGCTGGAGTGGTCGAAGGTATCGACATGAATGGAAAATCAGTTCAAAAACCTAAGAGGAAAAAGCACAGGCCAAAGGTCATTAAAGAAGGACAATCAGCAAAGTTGCAGAAGCCTAAAACTCCAAAGCCTCCCAAGGAAAAAGGGAATCAGCCTACTGGGAAGAGAAAGTATGTCCGGAGGAAGGGACTAAGTACACCAACCGAACAACCTCCATCAGGAGGTGCTGATACACATACTAGAGCTGAAACAGGAGTAGTCCAAAGATGTTTGAACTTTGATGCAGGAGAACAACATGGACATTTGGATCTTGTACCGCAAACTCAGGCAACAGACATACATACTGGTCCCGGGGATGCTCAGCCATCAATATCTGGAGTTGAAAGAAGTAATGTCCAGGTAGCATGCCACTGGGGTGGTACCAGCAGCGGTATTTGTTCAGTTGATCCAATGGCTAATTTGCAAGAATTACGGGTAGACAACATGCCTAAAAGAGTTAATTTCGATCTGAACAATTCTATAGTAAACCAGATGCCAACCAATTATTCTAATCTAATGGACAGCTCTGGACAATTTTTTCAGTTTGGTTTAAGAGATAACATTCAAACAAATCAGTTACTGGATTCTCATTCTAGTCTTCCAGTTAGATGCGTCTCTCATCTCACCAGATCAGTAGATCATATGCAGCATCCATCAGCTAATTTTGATCAGTACATAAGCACACCTCAAGCTTGTACAGAAAATTCACACAGAAATTATCAGATGTTCAATGGTTTTAGAATGCCAGAAAATATGACGGCAGCCTCTCAGCATATTGAAAGGGTCCCAATGAGGGGCAATTTCAATCCTGAAACTTGTGTAGGAGAAGGTGTGATAAGCAAAATGCCCCAATGTTACAGAATGCCAGAAACTCCACTTGTACCTCCCAAGCATAGTGAAAGGAACGCGATGAATGGAGTTCTGAATGAATTTTCTGTGAAGAATGATCACTTGAAGTTTGCTACCAATGATAACTACCAAACTGGTGCAGCTTTTGGTTTTCATGATTCTCCAGACTACTCAGATGTTCTTGCAATAGGTAAGAAAAGAGAACACAATGCTATCAGTGGTCATCAGATTTCTTTTAGAATTGATTTTGAAACCTCAAATAGAGCAACACAGTTCTATAGTGATGACCCCCTTTCCACTGGCTCTTATACATCTTATTATCCTGAAACATGCAAAAGGATGAGACCAGAAAATCACAGCAATCGCCTCAATGGAGCTACATTTTCAGATAGTTGGAATACAAATAAAACTTCAGCTGTAAACCCTGGAATTTGTACCTTGGCTGACGTACAAAGGTTGATGGCCCTTGAGAAATCACGAGCTTACCAACAAATTATTGACTTTGGAGCGTCAGGAAACAACATGGTCCAGCAACAAGTTGAACCTGCTCAGCAAAATATCATTGGTAAGGAATTTATTGCTTTGCCTGATAAACAGTTCAGAAGCTTTACTGCGCAGAACATACCATTGCCTGGCAGTACAATGAGCCCTCTGGGAGAAAGCAATATCCTGAGGAATGGAGTGCATCAAATTCAGTCTTGGGAAATCACATCTAGGCAGGATCACTGTAGCAACAATTTTACTTTACCAGATAAATGGTCTGGATACTTAACAGCAGGGCACACACAATTGTCTAGCAGTATAGTGAATCCATCCATAGAAAACTATATTCAGAGTAATGCTATTCATCAACATCAATCCTTAGAAAATGTTATGCCTAAGGAGCCAGTGTTGTCTGAAACACACAACACTTCCAGTAAAGAGGCTCATAACTACAGCATTGCTGCTGCTACTGATGAGCAGATCAGGACTACAAGTGATCCAGTTGTGAGGTCCCTGTCCCAACCAACAAGCCAATCAACTAGAAGAGGAAATTGCCATCTGGACTCAACTAGATTGACTGCAGAAAACTCCACTGAGAAACCAAAAAAAAGGGGCCGTCCAAGAAAAGAAGCAAAACCCAACAGGGAACCAAAACAAAG
Organism: Setaria italica; assembly: GCF_000263155.2. NCBI lineage: Eukaryota > Viridiplantae > Streptophyta > Magnoliopsida > Poales > Poaceae > Setaria > Setaria italica. The sequence continues at coordinate 23,636,552 of NC_028450.1, read as the reverse complement.
AGGTACTAAAGGAAAACAAAATGTTGGTCATGCAAAAACCACATCGCCAAAAGGTGCATGTACTGACTCCTTCAAAACTAATGATATTACATATGCTTCTGAACCTTCCACTGGAATTGCTCCTAGGATGGCAAATGTGGATTCGAAAATCTCTGATCATGATAAGTATAGTGGCATAACCTCCAAGCCAACTGATGGAGGAATCATTCCTCAAGCTACAGCACCATCGGTTGATCCTTTAGATGGAATAATTCAAAAGATTAAGCTATTAAGCATAAACAGAGCAGACGATATTGTGGCAGAGGTACCCCAAAACGCTCTTGTCCCTTACGAAGGTGAATTTGGTGCACTAGTTGCATTTGAGGGAAAGGCAAAGAAAAGCCGTTCTCGGGCCAAAGTGAACATCGATCCAGTCACCACTATGATGTGGAACTTATTGATGGGACCGGATATGGGAGATGGTGCTGAAGGGTTAGACAAGGATAAAGAGAAATGGCTTGACGAAGAAAGAAGAGTATTCAAAGGAAGGGTTGATTCATTCATTGCTCGTATGCATCTAGTTCAGGGTATGGAAACTATTTCAATCTTATGTTTCTAGCATTCTTTTTCTATATTTAGTACTACTCACTATCTCAAGTTCTTTTTTTCATGGGGTGTGTTCAGTCAGCCCTTCTTTTAGTATTTGATCTATATTCTGCAAATATTCAGATAGGTCCTATGAAAACTCATATTGTTAGGTTTGCCACTAAATCGTATGGTTATAGAAAATTGATAACCACAGTTGCATTTTTGGAGACCCTGAAAACAAGAAATCATCTATGGTTTGTGATCAAAGGGATCATATTGGAGTTCATTTGGACAGTGATTCCACAATGTAACATGCGACACTATAATAATTCATAAGATGTTAATCACAATGTGTTTTGTTTCCACAACAGAACTTAATTTTTTCTATAATCTAATTTATTTACAGGGGACAGGCGTTTCTCTCGATGGAAAGGATCAGTCGTGGACTCAGTTGTGGGTGTATTTCTTACCCAGAATGTTTCGGATCATCTTTCTAGGTGAATTTCTAGCCTAATTGAAGTAAGAATACAGTGTGCAATTTAGCATATCGATATACCAATTTAGTCTTTTTCTATTTTCAGTTCTGCTTTCATGGCAGTTGCCGCCAAATTTCCTGCGAAGATAGAAGTCCCTGAAAAACCTGTGGCGGAGATGTCTCGCTCACCTACTGAACAGAAGGATAGTTGTTCTGGACTGTTTGGTGATTCTATCAAGTTGCAGGGGAAGTTATTCATTGAAGAGATAAGTGATGTTAGATCATTAGTTACAACAGAAGATAATGAAGAAAGTAATAGTAACGACTTAATTGGAAGCTCTTCTGGGTATGGAGTAAACCATGCAGCTGGAGGATGCCATGTCTCTTATAGGAAGTCCCATGAAAATGGGCCATCAGGTTCTGTTTTTCCAACAGCCGGCTTTTCAAGTGTAGTAGAAGCTGAAGATGGGTCATTGGAGGATGTTATTTCTTCACAAAATTCTGCCGTTTCTTCCCAAAACTCCCCAGATTACATCTTTCACAGAACCGACCCAATAGGTTCTAGTTCATTGCAAAATTGCACAGAAGAGGGCTATACAATGAGAAATATGTCCAATGGGGTTGGCAGCACAACTGAGTATACAGCGCTGCCGCCAATGCAAGATCCAAAAGGCATTCCTGGATCATCAGATTGTGATGGATTTAATCATCTTCCAGTCTCAGGTGTGAACAAGGGCGTGTTGCTTGATCTAAACAGATCATATCAGCCATTACATATTCCTATGTCCTATGTTCAGAATGGCGAGTCTGATTTCACAGGTGTGTCGTGCTTCAGCCATATAGATAAATCAATCCGCACAGGCCCTGATAGAGTGAATCTTTCCAGTGTTACACAATCTGAGGCTAGCTTTTATCAGCTTCCACCTGCTTCTGCCACGGGCAACAATAATAAAACTAAAGTAACTGATTCCTCAAAGCACTCTTTGTACAGTATAAATGGGCCACTAAGTCAGGAGAGGAGCACTTGCCCTTCTGATCCTTCACAACAAGGCGACTTACCACCAATAATTAAACAAAACTTCCAGCCGTTACATAGTTCAGAGGAAGTACTGTTTTCCAAGGAGCACTCTTCCTGTGGAAACGATTTTGTGAGGAACAAAACTGAAGCTCCTTTTGTGGAATCACATGTCTATTCAAATCTTAAAGAGGTGCACACTACCACAAGAGAGCAGGTTCAATCAGGATGCAGTCAACATGATAATGATGTCAGTGTTCAGACAACAGCAGATGAAAAGCATCGGTCTCCAAACTTGCGTGAAAACCAGAACTCTCATTCAGAAGTCTTGCAAGGAGTTGCTTCAGACCCGACGCAGAAGTTCATTGATACTCAGAAAGGACCATCAGAAGTTCCTCAAGATGGATCAAAGGCTAAGAAGGTACGGGGCCGACCTAAAAGGAAAACTTATGACTGGGACAGTTTACGAAAAGAAGTGTTTTCCAATGGTGGGAGTAAACAACGAAGTCATAATGCAAGGGATACTGTTGATTGGGAGGCAGTTAGGCAAGCAGAAGTGCGGGAAATATCCGAAACTATCAGAGAGAGAGGAATGAATAACATGCTAGCAGAACGGATAAAGGTAGGTCTGGTAGAAGGAAGCTATCCAAGAAGTTCTAGTCATTCAAGCATGCACCCATATTTTAATTTGCCCTTGCACCATTTTAATGTTTTGACCATCTTCTGCGCAGGAATTCCTGGACCGATTGGTGACAGACCATGGAAGCATTGATCTTGAATGGCTAAGAGACGTTCAACCGGACAAAGCAAAGTAAGTCTAGTGGAATACACTGAGAAAATTATAAGAACTACTGAACTGCTAATCGTATAAGCCACTTTGTACTATTCATATAGTTTTGTGATGCTACTGCTTTTTCACTTTGAAGAAACCTGAAGAGCTTAAGTGTCTTACAAGTTTACTGAATGAAGAGTTTAAGTTTAATGAAGAGTTTTAAATCATCAAAAAAAATCTATTGAGTAAACAGTGAAAAACTGAAAAGTTGATGACATCACCTTTGTAATCATTGCAATAGCTAAATATTTCATCTGAACAGGGTTTTATTTCCTTTTTTTAATCTGTCATACACATTTCTGCTAATTCTTCCAGGGACTACCTTCTAAGCATTAGAGGGCTTGGACTCAAAAGTGTTGAGTGCGTTCGTCTCTTGACGCTACATCATATGGCTTTTCCAGTATGTTTTTTGTCCATCAACCTCCTAAAGATTTTTCAAGTATATTCCTTATTCTGAAGCTCTGTATGCTGATTCAGGTGGACACAAATGTTGGTCGGATATGTGTGAGGCTTGGATGGGTGCCACTTCAACCCCTGCCAGAGTCTCTTCAGTTGCACCTATTGGAAATGTATGTATTTTAATTCTCTGTAGTTGATCTTGATCAATATATGATCAGCCATGACATATAAGTCTGATCTTCTACCCCTGAAGGTATCCTATGCTGGAGCACATACAGAAATACCTTTGGCCTCGACTATGCAAGCTAGATCAACGAACATTGTAAGATTAGTTCAACCAATACTTTTGATAATATATTTAGCTGGCAAGATTCGTTGACGCCTTCCATTTATGCAGGTATGAGCTTCACTACCAAATGATTACTTTTGGAAAGGTGATAGACATGAAAAATAAATCTAGTGATCCAACATGGGCTGGTTTACTGTGAACTGACTTACCTTTTTGCTTTCTTACACCATTAGGTTTTCTGCACAAAAAGTAAGCCTAATTGCAATTCATGTCCAATGAGAGCTGAATGTAAGCACTTTGCTAGTGCATTTGCAAGGTAATTTCTAGAAATGCAAACTCCTTGTTATTCAGCTAATGGACTTGCTGAGTTATGTTGTTTTTTACTTCAGATATATGTATGGGATACTGTTCATTATTTATTGCAATGAATTGACATATGTAGTTATTTATCGCAAATAATCTTTTAGCTATCAAGAAAGTTATTACATTGCTGTAGATGGCTCTCGATGCACTCTGATTTGACCTCTGACCAAAGAGAGTGAACTTCCTTTACGAGGAAAGTTATTTGCTCTGTTTTTGCAGTGTGCTGATATTCATGACATATCTAGAACGTCTTGTAGCTATCAAACAGTAATTGTGACATTGTCAATGGGCCTTAGTTCGCTCCAGTTTGAGCTCAATGAAAAACTTCAGAGATTTGCATTTTATGTGCTTTGTCCATTTCCACTAATAGGAGCAGTCAAAACATTGTTTTTTTCCTTATGTCAATTTCAAAATTTTGCCGCTGCACATTTAGATACAATTGGTAACACTCTGTATAAATACAGTGCTAGGCTTGCCCTTCCGGCACCTGAAGAAAAGCGTTTGGCTACATCGGAAGATCCAAATGTTGTAGAGTTTCTTCACCAAGCATACATAAACTCAAGGAAAGTAGACCAACTTGAGTGGAATGCAAATTATCCTAAGCATGCTGTTTCTGGTAACCATCAGCCGATCATTGAGGAACCACCAAGTCCAGAACCTGAACCTGAAAATGCAGAGACAAAGGAGGGTGCAATAGAGGATTTCTTTTGCGAAGATCCTGATGAAATTCCTACCATCAATCTTAATATTGAGGAGTTTACACAAAACTTGAAGAGTTACATGCAAGCAAACAAAATCGAGATTGAAGATGCTGACATGTCAAAGGCATTGGTGGCCATTACCCCTGAAGCTGCTTCCCTTCCAACCCCAAAGCTCAAGAATGTTAGTCGCCTGAGGACAGAACACCAAGTGTATGACATTAGCCTTGATGAAATTTAATGCCATTAAGAATAACTTAGTTCCTTCATTGCTTTTACTATTTGTATCACTGATGTGGTTGACACCTGTCTTTTGACTTGTTTACTTTCATCTGCTTGCAGTTATGAACTGCCGGATTCACACCCTCTTCTGGAAGGAGTAAGTTCTCGGCAGATATCAACTAAACACTGCTTCTGTATTGAATATTTATCTCAAATTTAGCTTTCTTTATATCTTTGCAGTTCGAACAGAGGGAACCTGATGATCCCTGCCCATATCTTCTTTCTATATGGACCCCAGGCAAGGTCATTTGCTTGAAACCTTAGTTCGCCTACATTCTTCTAATCTTTAAGCACTGAACAGGTGAAACAGCACAATCAACCGATGCACCCAAGACATTCTGCAACTCAGGGGAGACTGGTAGACTATGTGGAAGTTCAACATGCTTTAGTTGCAACAGTTTACGAGAAATGCAGGCTCAGAAAGTCAGAGGAACACTTCTGGCAAGTTTTCTCGAGTCCTTTTAATTTTTGGGTCTTGGGTATTATATATATCGCTAAACCAAAAAGTTTTATTCTTTGATCAAATGTAAGCAGATACCATGCCGAACAGCAATGAGAGGAAGCTTCCCACTTAATGGGACATATTTTCAAGTTAATGAGGTGAATATTAGTTTCCACATGTTTTTGTTCTTTGCTATTACAGTAGAAGAACTAACTCTTGGCCCATCAGATTTATCAGTGGTACGAATGTCATTATGCAGGTATTTGCTGATCATTACTCAAGCCAAAATCCAATTGATGTTCCACGAAGTTGGATATGGGACCTCCCAAGACGAACTGTTTACTTCGGAACCTCAGTTCCTACAATATTTAGAGGTATTGCTCCTCCTGATGATAACCAAGAGTGTGGATCTTGCATAAACATTTTACTTTTTCCCCAAAATTTGTTCCTTAATGTTGGTCATGGATTCTGTGACATTGAACCATACAACTTAAAAGTGGAGAACGAAATACAGCAATAATCAAGTTTCATGTTCATGATTAAACCATCCACTGACCACAATCTCTGACACAATACAGAAGCAAGAAAATATTTGCAGCTCGATGGGACTGTTTTGTGGTTTCTGTAGCGATCTTTGTTGGCAAGTTTTGTTCTTTTGTGTCCACCAAGCACTAACTATGTATTACATCTTTTTGCTGACAGGTTTAACGACTGAAGAGATACAACAATGCTTTTGGAGAGGTACCCACTTTTTCTCCATACTTTGATGATTTATGCACACAATGAAGAAGTCTAGTGTTGAGCCCTATATATTAATGTGAAGTGTGCATGGATTGGGGTCCTCTTGGCTGTGCTACATTGCCATTTTAGTATCAGCATCATTTTCTAATGAGAACGGTATTAGTACTGACATACTGTTGAACGTCAGGCATCATATAGTACCACTAAGGTCATTAAGTCATCAAGTCAACTAGTAAAGTCACCGCTGGTCCAACTGTTTGACTTGGTAGATTAGTATGACTAGTCTCAACAAGACCTGCTTAGGCAGGAGGCATATTAGTATGATGGTGATCTCAATGTGCTTAAGATCGCACTCTTGCTTCCAGTTGACCACCCCAATGGCCCCATGGCCCCAACTTCGAGTAACAAACACCATTTCTTTTTCAGTGTATGAGAAACAGAAGCTGCTGCCTGCAGGCTCTCCCTTCCTCCCTCTCCCTCTCCCTCTCCCTCTCCCTCTCCCTCTCCCTCTCTGCCTTCTGTGTTCTCACATGTGTGTCTGCGCGGAAACTTAATATATCACTAATGGAAGATTTGATTATTTCATTGTCGATTCATGTTTCTTCCTTAAGACTTTTATCAAGTATCAACCATGACAATTATGACATCAATTGTGAACTATTTCCTCCTTGATGCATTTAACGTGTATAGACCTTCTGAAGGTATTTTTTTCTGGAATACGTAGGAGAGCTGCGTATCATTGCATTAAGAAAAGAGATAAAAGACTCATATAGCCATACAACACCACACACACCAACACTACACACACCTCACAGGTTCTAGGTTACATACGCGCCCGTTAAAATTTAAAGGTCGACCACCCCTCACCAACGGGCACTGCTAAGCCCCAGGTCGAGCAGCAACCAGATCACTAATGCCTTTGGCGCCTACCAGCCTCCAGAGAACAGCTTCTTCCTGTGCAAGGAGAAGCACCCGCTCCATCCTGGGTGAGGCACCATTAAACACAATATCATTCCTTTCCTTCCATAGAATCCAAGCTCCTAGCATGACCGGTGAATTGAATCCTCTCTTGGTTCCTTTGTCAAGTGTGCTACCAGCTTGTTGCCACCAGTCAAAGAACCCAGTGGAAGATGGTTGAGGTGCAATATCCAGGAGTCCAAAACTGCGAAGTAGTTGAAGCCAGAATTGCCTAGAGAAGACACAAGAACAGAGGAGGTGCTGAATGGTTTCGTCCTCCTGGTCGCAGAAGGGGAAATGCTCAGGATGAGGGAGACCCCTTCTAGCGAGTCTATCAGCCGTCCAACACCGATTATGTGCCACTAACCAAAGGAAGAATTTGCACTTCCTGGGACCCCAATTCCTCCAAATTAGTGTGCTCAGCTCAAACTGGACTGCTCCAAGGAAAAAAGCCTCGTATGCTGACTTAGTAGAGAACTGTCCTGAATTCTCAAATTTCCATTTATGAACATCCTCAGCCTCTGGCAGGAGCAGTGTTTCCTGAACCATGTCCCAAATATCCAGAAATTCTGACAGGACCGCTACCGAGTAGTGCCCCTGGATATCCTGTACCCACTGATTGTCCAGCAATGCTTCCTGAACAATACGCTTCTTAACCCGCCTCTTGGGTACAGTTGCAAACAAATTGGGAGCCAATAGCTGAATAGAGGACCTTCTAAAGGTAGTTACTTTCATATTTGAATTAATAGATCACTATTGGAAGATTTGATTTTGTTGCATTTGTTGATTCATGTTTTTTCCTTGAGTTTATCAAGCATCAACCATGACACTTGTGATGGTTTTATTTTCATATTTGACTTATGTACTTCATTTCTCAATACATTTGTTTGATTTGCTGTATAATTTTGGGAAAGCTGAAAGGAGTTTGGTCTAAAGAAATAATAATAATTGGCCAGAACAGTCACCTCTTTCACCGTGCCCATTGCTGTCTTAGTTTGTTGGGACACTAATGGCCACAGCTAGCTCATAATGCATGGCATCTCAGTAACTACTAGCTAGCGGGTGAAAGGAAAAGGGTAGAATAAGAGGAGTGAATGGCTGACCTCGATTTATGGAGGAGTCAAAGTTGGAGGCTAAGTGAAAATGTAGATTAATTTAGCATCATAGGGTTAGGCTGGCAGCTGCTGCTGTGGGTGGCGGGGTCAACACTAGTGTGTGACCCAAGCTCACATGTCCTAGGAAAGGGTAAAGTTAGATAAGGTATGGGGCTATAGACTGCCCCCTTGTTGCAACTGGCTCATGGCAAATGGATAGAGCTGACAAGGGATTACACTAATGGAAACGAGCATTATTCAATGGAAGATCAAGGTATAGAAAACAATCGGCAGGACATGGGACACTTCTGAATTTGAGAGCATAATTGCCTTTAATTTTTTTTTGGTTGTCAAGGGAATAACTGGGTTAATTAATGTTTGATTGATCAGCCAATCTCTTCCCTCGTAAAATGTGTCAGTTTACACTAATTTTGGTCCATTCCAAATAAATCTGGGGTGTTTATTATTTTTTTTTCATTTTCTTAGTTCTGGTTTCTCTTTTTTGATATAAAAGTACCAAAATATATAATACTCCCTCCGTTCCAAATTGTAGGTCATTTTAGCTTTTCTACGTTCATAGATATTATTATGCATCTAGATATAGAGTATATCTAGATGTATAATAATATCTATAAACCTAGAAAAATCAAAACGACTTATAATTTGGAAATGAGGGAGTATATGACAGAGAAATGTGCAAAAAGAATATGGTATTTTTTGGGTTCTCTTTTACCCTGCTTAGTTTTAGAAACAATACATTGTACAATTGCATTCATTATTCATGTATATAGTGTATTCTTATCTTTTCTGCAAACTAACAGGTCTTAAAGTAATTGAGCAAGGTTAATGTTTAGCAACTACTCCCTCCATCCCAAATTGTTTTGGCTTCTCTAGGTGCATAGCATTTCTACATATCTAGACATACCATATATTTAGATGCATAGCAAAAGTTATGTAACTAGAAAAGCCAGGGAATACAAACTTTGTTTTATCATCTAGAACTTGCTTATGCTTAGTTGCCTTCTGTCTTAAAATGTCTGCAGGATTTGTGTGTGTGAGGGGCTTTGACAGGACAGTGAGGGCACCGAGGCCGCTCTATGCGAGGCTGCATTTTCCTGCCAGCAAGGTTGTTAGAGGAAAAAAGCCTGGAGCAGCAAGAGAGGAAGAATAATAGTACATTGAAGAAATATAGTGGAGCTAACCAGACTACCAGAGGATGGATAGCCCAAAATGAGGTGCTGACCCAATAAGTCGCCAATCATTTCTAACAGAATGTCTTGCATCTGTAGTGAATGCCAGTACCTTGCAAACCTGTGATGCTGATGTTATGAGGCGACATAACCCGTTAAGTTAGATCCCATCTGTGGTAACAGCCTAGCTGTGTCCAGTCATTCTTTACTCCTGAATTCAATATAGCAAATGAAAAAAAAACCCATAGTGCATAGTCCAGCCGCTCTAATTGTTCGGTACCTGTGTAAGTGGTATCAGTTGTTGTACAACAGGAAGATGAACCTTGCAGTACAATGGTCATACATGTTCGTTGATCACAGTGTAAACAATGTAAGTGTAAACAATGTATGCTTCATCAGCAGCTATTTGATTGTTTCAAATCAAAGGAAAAGCCTTTTCGATTCATACTGGAAATGAACTATTCTATTTTTTTCCTCTTTTCTTTTGTGATGGAAAACGTCAAAATAATGCGGAATAGTTTCTTTTCTTTTTCATACTATTGCATACGAGGGGGTTGGGACCGTGCACCGCATGCACTTGTCGCAAGCTTTTCTTAAGCTGATCGTGGCAGCCACTAACACGCAAGCTAGAATCTATCGTGGACGAAGTCATTTGCCTGACGCCGCGGGCCGCCGTAGAGTTGCGGATTAAGGAGTGTCATGAATTCGTTGTTAATAAACACATAAACTTGTACATTGTCAGTGAAGGGTGACTTAATATTGGTAACTACCTAATAATTTCATTATTTATTAGACTATTAATTGGTTAAGAATTGTCAATTGTCTTTTTTAAGTACTCAAATTTGTTGACATATGCGTCTTATCACGTGCTATATTCACAATTCTAGCAGTTTACAGTGGGTATGCTCTTGGGTACGGGTTACCCGATGGGTAAGAAACCCGTGCGGGTGCAGGTATGGGTATTTTAGTGGGTAGAGTTAGAGTCAACGGGGTGCAGGTATGGAATGACACTAACCAGCGAATATCTACCCATTGCCATTTCTAGGTATAATCAATTTTCTTGAATCATATTATTTATCATAGATAGTTGAAAAGGACCAAATCAAACATAGACAGGGTTCACCCAACCAAGCATAATGATCACCTCCTATCTTGAACCATTCTATATCAAGCCCGTCCTTGGAGGTGTGCGATCCGTGCGACAGGGCCTCCATTTTTTAGGAGCCTCCATTTTCCAGGTCTATAGCCCATCATGCTTACCAAATTTCTAGGCCTAAACTTATTTTTCATAGTTATCCGACTAACAGAAGCAAGGGCGAAGCCCAAAGGCTCCTTTTCCCGTCGCGCGGCTGTAGTGTCTGTTCGCGTAATTGTTTGCTCGTCTCCCTGACTCCGCAGCTTCCAATCGTGCATCTCGTCATCTCTTTAGTCTAGGGCATAGTTGTGCCGGTCGCCCGAGCGCTACTACTGGTAATTGGTAATTGTCATCATCGATCGCTGAAGTGCACGTCCGCTAGAGGCTTAATGAAGCGTGCGGAGCTGTGGAGCTTGACTCCGTGAGGCATTCTGGTTACTTGATCGATTCTACTTCTTGCTTCACGTGGATTAGTGAATCAAAATTTTCTTATATTTTGTATACATGTGCATGAATTGATCTAGATTAGTGTTCCAAGAACCAAGATCAAAGCCATGTCTTATGCAAACCGATCTAGAAAATTTGAATCAGGTTACCAAAAGCGTAAGAAAAAATAAAGGATGGAAGAATTAACTCAATCTCAAAAAGGAGCTATGGATAGATTTATTAGAAAAGAATCGTGAGTGTCCTCCAATAATCAGTCAATTGATCAGAGTTATCCAATTGATGATAATACTGATAGTGATCCTATGGATGGGCAAACAGAGATTGAAAATAATTGAGATAGAGGAAGCTCTTAATGACAACACAAATGAGCAAACGGATAATAATGGTGATAATTTGGATACTAATCCCGTTGAGGATGTTGATGATTCTTTTCAGCCTGATATATTTGATCCTAGGTATTGGGATTCGCTTGATTCTAAACAAATTTTCATTTTAGCAGAAAAGGGACATAAAGGAAACTTATCAATTCAGAAAGGTTCTAGGGATAGATATTCTAGAAGGTTTTCTGCACTATTCTATACTAGAGTACTATCAAATGGAGAGCATTGCGATAGGGATTGGCTTGTTTATTCTAAAGAGCTCGATAGAGTAATTTGCTTTAGTTGTAAATTATTCACAAAAGGGAACTGGAAAGGTTATCTGGCAAATGAGGAGTATAGTGATTGGGCACATCTTGGTACTAGACTTAAAGAGCATGAGACAAGTGCTGATCATGTTTTAAATATGACCGCTTGGTATGAGCTGCGTAGTAGAGTGCAAAAGGATCAAACTATTGATAAAACTGCTCAGCAACAACTTGAGAAAGAAAAGGACCACCGGAGAAAAGTTTTGTTCATAATTGTTGCCATTGTAAATTTTTTTACCAAGCATAATCTAGCATTCCGTGGTAGTAACAACAAGCTATATGATGATAGCAATGGGAACCTTTTGGGTTTGGTAGAGATGTTGGCTGAATTTGATCCAGTTATTCAAGAGCATGTTTGTCGTATTACAAATGATACAACACATGTTCATTATCTTGGTCCTAGGATTCAAAATGCTATTAAGTCTGAAATTATGATGAAAATAAAGAGTGTAAAGTATTTCTCTGTCATTCTTGATTGTACCCCTGATGCAAGTCACCAAGAACAAATATCTTTAATTATAAGATATGTGGATACATCTTCCGGTTAGGTTTCTATCGAAGAATCCTTTCTAGGATTTTTAGATGTAAACAATACGACTGAACAAGGACTCTTTAATGTGCTACAGAATGAGCTAAAGCAACTTGATCTTAATATAGATGATGTGAGAGGACAAGGCTATGATAATGGGGCAAATATGAAAGGATGCAGCAAAGGTGTAAAGACAAAATTTTTGGATGTAAATCCTAGAGCTTTCTATTCTGCTTGTGGTTGTCATAGCCTTAATTTGACACTTTGTGACATGGTCAAGAATTGTGGTAGAGCTAAAGATTTTTTTGATCATCCAGCGCATCTACACAACATTTGCTAATTCCACTAAGAAATAGCAGATTCTCAAAGATAACATAACATGATGGACTCTCAAGTCAGTATCAGCTACACGTTGGGAGAGTTGTGTTGAAAGTGTTAAAGCTATTAGATTTCAATGTGCAGATATCCGGGAGGTTCTACTTCAGGTATTCAATATTTTCATATTATACTAATAATATCGCAATTCATTTGACCATGTCTAAATCTAACGATATGTTGTTTCTTTTAATCTCAGGTATCTAATTTTGAAAATGATCTAAAAACAAGCAGCGAGGCTAAAGGTCTAGAAAATAATGCACTTGGAGAGTATGAATTTATAGTGGCAATAGTACTTTGGTATGAAGTATTATATGCCATTAATTTAGTAAGCAAACAGATGCAATCAAAGGATATGCTTATTGGTGTTGATATTGAGGAAGTGCAGGGGCTAATTGCGTTTTTCAGAGGGTACATGAAACTGGTTTCTTAGAGGCATTGGAGACAGCCAAAGGAATTGCACTTAAGATGGATATTAGTATAGAGTTTCATAATAAACGAGAGATTAAAAGAAAGAGATATTTTGATGAGAACCCAGATGACACAAATGCTTCCACACAGTCTGCAGAGGAATCATTTAGAATCAACTATTTTCTAAATATCGTTGATCAAGCTATTTCCTCACTTACAATAAGATTTGAACAGTATCAAGGTTACTAGAATATTTTTAGTTTCTTATTTACTTCCAACACATTGAAGTCATTGGATAAGAATAGCTTGAAATCTTCTTGTGAAAGTCTTGACGGGGCCCTTACAAGAGATGGTAAATCTGATATTGATGCTAATGAACTGTATATGGAGTTAATATTTCTTCAAGATTTCATTCCAAAAGAAAATATGGTCCTGTTGAGATTCTAAAGTTTCTGAAGCGACATGATTATTTTCCCAATGCTATTATTGCATATAGAGTTCTCTTGACCATTCCTATGACTGTTTCTATATCTCTTGACCATTCCTATGACTGTTGCATCAGCAGAACGTAGCTTTTCTAAATTGAAGCTACTGAAGTCTTACGTGCGTTCTACAATGATACAAGAAAGATTAAATGATTTGGCCATGATAGCACTTGAGAGTGACATATTGGAGAAGATTGAATATGAGTTTATTATTGAAAATTTCATTTCAAGGAACACCAAAAGAATGATGCTCCTCAGATAAAGATTATGCAACCAAGATTAAATAGGTATGGTTCTTAATGTATCATATTTCTATGTAATATATTATACTATATATTATTTTATTACTTTATTTCGCCGTAGGTTTCATTTTATAGTTCGGTACAGGGCCTCGGTTTATGCCGGGACGACCTTGTTCTATATATAAACCAAATGGTACAGTTGAAGTCATCGCTATGGTCTATATCAATGATCGATGGTTCACCATAGCTTACAGCCCTACTGTGCCAATGGATAATGGCACATGGCCTTCCTATAGGACTTTTGCAAGGTTTGGTAGGAAGTGTTGGACCATGGCTCGGGTGCGGTTCTTCTTGAGGCTATAACTCTGTCATTCTATAAATGCATTTTGATTGTCTTGACGAGATCTACACAATGGTGGAATTTATTTTGCATTTGAACAAAGTCATCTAAGAATCAGCCCAGCCAGCCAGCCCATTAGTAAAAAAAACACCGCAGTCGGTAGTCCCCGCATCGGTCTTCCTCGCGTCGCGACTTCCTGGCGGTGGACTGCGTCGCACGGGGTGGGCAATCCCGCGATTGGTTGGCCGGTCGCCGGCGGGCCGGTGGGGGATGGCCGGATCGCTGGCTCCTCTAGTCCTCTCTCCAACCTCTACGCTTCTTTCACCGCGGTTCGCGGAGCTCGTAGCAAGGTGCCCGAGCCCGACCGACACCCTTCTTCCCAAATCACGGCAGCCCTGCCTTGATTCGGCCTCCTCTGACCTCTTGCCTCGACGTCCACGCCTCCTCCGCGCCCTCCTACTTCAACCTTCCCCTAAACACCCACGGATCCAAGACGGCAAGACCTATCAGGCTACCACCAAAGGTATTTCAAACCCTAGCCGGCTAGTGCTCTAATATGAAATTATGTAGATGTGTTCTTGGCAGCTCGTGTTGGTGTGCTCTACTAATCAGTGCATTGCTCAATTGCTTATGCCTATGTTAATTATTGCAGAAATTTATTGTTGATACATTGCATCTTTTTTTTAGAATTATTGAATTATGAAGAGGGACGGAGATATTGCATCACTTTTTAGGAGACATGCTGCAAAGAAGCTTGCTACTTCTGCATCACCTTCCTCAGTTCCGGTTCCAATTGTGCAAGAAGTGTAGACTCAAGAGGAAGAGAGTATAATGGAGGAGGTTGTGAATCCTATTCCATCTGGTCCTTCTGAAATAGTTGAAGACGTCTCAGTACAGCCACAACCATTGCCACAGCCAGAGGCACCTCCATAGCCAGAGCCACTGGTTTATGATGTCAATCGGCTTCCACATGATCCAGGTGAAAGGCTGCCCATTGCAAGTTATCATGTTAATGATCAAGATGCAATTAGAAGAGCATATATTCTTAGAGGTCTATTCCAACCATTTTCACATACTTTTCCAAAAACAAAAATTGCAAACAGAAATCGTTGTTGCACTCCTGTCTGGTTTTATAACTTCAAATGGGTTGACTATAGCATCAAGAAGGATGCAGTGTTTTGCTTTCTATGCTACCTGTTCAAGACCAAAAAATCCGAGGGCAAGGGGACAAATGCATTTACCGTATATGGCTGGAGAAATTGGAATGTAGAAGACAGTGCGCTTATCATACATATGAAATTTGGTGCACACAAGGCAGCTGAAGAGAGATACATTAGCTTTATGAATCCAAATGCAGCAATTGATGATAAAATTGAGAAGTGGAGTGATGAGGATCATCGTCTTTATAATGCCAGATTGACTTATTCACTTTGTTGTTTGAAGTTTCTTTTGCACCAGGGATTAGCACTCCGTGGACATGATGAAAGTGAGGAGTCAAGCAATAGAGGGAACTTCATTGAACTTCTAAAATTTCTTGCATCCAATTGTGAAGATATGAATAAGTGTGTCCTCAACAATGCTCTAGGTAACTGTCGCTTAACCAGCCTAGAGATTCAAAAGCAAATTATTCAATGTTGTACCATAAAGACTAGAAAGAAAATAATTGAAGAACTTGGTGAGGAGCCCTTTTCAATTCTTGCTGATGAGTCTAGTGGCATATCACATAAAGAACTAGCTCTTTGTTTGCGTTCATGTGAGCATTTTCTTGGAGTTGTTCATGTAGATGATACTACCTCTTTGTCACTTAAGAAGGCAATTGAAACATTACTTGTTAGTCATGGCTTGACAATAACTCAAATTCGGGGCCAAGGTTATGATGGGGCTAGCAATATGAAAGGAGAGATTAAAGGGCTGAAAACATTGATCATGCAAGAGTCACCTTCGACTTATTATATCCATTGCTTTGCACATCAGCTCCAGCTTGTTCTTGTTGTTGTTGCTAAGGGAAATGATAATTGTGTGTGGTTTTTTGATCAAGTATATATGTTGATGAATATTATTGGGAGTTCTTGTAAGCATCATGGCATGCTTCGAGATGCTAGACTTCAAAATATCATGAAAGCAATTGACTGTGATGAACTAGAAACTGGTAGTAGATTAAACCAAGAAATGGGGTTGGCTAGGCCTGGTGACACTCGATGGGGGTCTCATTTCAAAACTGTTTTGAACATTATAGCTATGTATCCCACAATCCGTGATGTACTGATCATCCTTGGACAAGATACTACACAAAGGAGTGACTGGCCAAAATTGCATACTATGCTTGGAGCATTTGAGTCATTTGACTTTGTCTTTAGTTCACACTTAATGCTTGTTATTCTTGGATACACAAATGAATTGTCTCAATGTTTGCAAAGAAGAGAACAAGATATCCTGAATGCAATGTCTCTTGTTAGTGTGGCAAAGGGTAAAATGCAACAATTGAGATCTAATGGGTGGAATCAATTCCTTGAAAGGGTCACTTGTTGCAACAAACATGGTGTTGAAGTTGCTCCAATGGAGATGAATTATGTGTCTTATGGAAGATCTTGACGGTTTGCTTGAAATGAAACAAATGATGATCATTTTAGAAGGGAAGTATATCTTGGGGTATTGATCATATTAGTCAAGAACTTGATAATCGATTTGATGAAGTTAATATGGAGTTGCTTTCTTGTATGGTTGCCTTCAATCCTGCTAATTCATTTGCTTCATTTGATGCACAAAAGATAAGTAGACTTGCTGAATTTTATCCACAAGACATCACAAGAAAATATTTTCTAAAACTTGAATTGCAGCTCGATAATTATATTGATGATGTGAGATAAGATGATAGTTTCAAAGGGATACAAAATCTTGTTGACCTCTTGGTTCTACCTGTGGCGACAGCTAGTGTTAAAAGAGCTTTTTGTGCAATGACTTTGATCAAGAAATAAGATGGGTGATAGTCTTTTGGATGATTGTCTTGTCACATTCATTGAGAAAGATATTTTCTTTGAAGTGGATGAGAAGATATAATTAAGACTTTCATGTCCATTAGAAATCGTAGGCCGGAGAAAAAGTAATATTGTAATTTTCTTTGAACTGTAGGTCTATAAGCTTCTTTTGATCTATTTATATTATAATTTATGACCTTTTAATTTAATCGTTGAATTCATGATATTATGAGATTTTTTATCTATGCTATTATTGTTTACCGATTTATTACCAAATTATTAGTTTGATTTTACCGTGTTATATTTTGGATGATTGGCTCGGCATACTCTAAGTTTAAATCCTAACTCCGCCACTGCGTCTAGGTCGGTTTTCTCATCATGCCAATTTTGATCGTCAACATTTTATTTTCAAATTGCTACTTACATGCACTCTCCTTTGCTACTTTAGTTGAATGCCGCCTTTTACCCGAGGAAATGCCTTTTGTTTCGAAACTGTTTGGCTGTGAGGTCCTTATGGCTTGACATGGAACAAGACCGACCGATGCTAAATTAATCTTCACAGGCAGATGAAGCTGAAATGCAAGCCTTGCATCGATTGAAAGAGCCATACAATAACAGTAGCTGCGCCTTCTATGGCTTTTAGATGGGGATGATTGATTGCTGGCCTCATAATGTCATGCCACAGATGAGGCGGCGCTTAAGCTACGGTGGCAAAAAAAATGACGCTGCGCGTGTGGTGAATGTTTCCATGGCTCGCATAACTCTCGGATCCAACCAGACAACACCTTGTTTTCATGACGTCGCCGCAAGTTCAGCGTGGCGCGAAGTGGTGGGGAACCAAACATCCCCATAGTTTTTTCCACCTACAAGCTTGTCATCATCATCGAAAAAACTATCGTAAGAATCTAAATTGAGAGTTCTCTTAATTTAGTCAGAAGATCAAAAAGGAAAAGAGAGAGGGAGAAGTACCAAAGAGTTGAAGGAAGTAACGTGACTGACCTCGACTTCCTCAAGCAATCTCCTCTATCTCCGGTGGGTGGTGGACTGAGCGGCCGACGGTTGATGCCAGTAGGGCGTGTGAGGAGGAGGAATTTAGGTTAGGGATTTAGGATTTCTTGATTTGAGGGTGGTGGTTCCAAAGTCGGTAGGCTTAGAGGGATGATTGGCGGCGGTGGTTAAGGGTTGTTGGCAACGAGGCACTGCCGATAGGGTAGCAGAGGAGGCCGGTTGGGAAGGGTTAGTGGCAGGGCACTATAGGCATGTAGTTATAGCGGTTAGCGATGGTGGAGGTTGTGGACGGCGGTGGCACCGGAGTCAAGCGGGCTAGCAGGGGAGGTGAAGGATCTCAGATACGAATGAGGTGGGGGGAGGGGAGGATGGTGCTCATCGACGCTCGAGGTGACACTATAAACCCTAAATATAAATCTTGTGAACTTAGATCTACTCATTAGATTACACCTACCAAATCTGTATTGATAATATATTCCTCAATTATTAAGATATAAAAATTTGATATTTTAATGCATCGTATCAAAACTTAAAATAGAGGTATCGCCATTTAATGTGGTGCGTAAGAAACGTGGCATATTTTTGTCCACCCAAACTACGATGAAATGTTTGTATAATAAAGATTCGTTATAGTCCATCAATAAGCCATGAGGCATCATTCAAACTTGCTTTGAAGAATTTCCCATATCATTCTGCATTTTTATTATTAGTAGGACATGAATCAAAGTAAGCATACGTTTTAGCTGATTTAGAATTTCATCAACTATTATTTCAATAGTTAAATTTCTATCAAATCAGTATTTTTTAAAACTTATATAATTATTCTTTCTATTCAATTTTTTTGAAAAAAATAGATTCAGTCTGGTGCGTCTTCTTCCTGCTCGATCTCCACTTCCCTCTTCCGGATCCCGTTCCCGTCATTCACCGCCGCCAACCCCCC
>NC_028450.1:23584525-23617536 GCF_000263155.2 Setaria italica | reverse complement strand
CAGTGCTCTTGCTTTTACTCAATCTCAGATGTAAACCCATCTCCTGAAATCCTTCTTTCAAGATTATCGGCACATTCACCAAGGAGGTTAGGCTAGTGAGTTTCGAAAATGTGTGAAAATAATTGGATAAGGTTACTTATATTTGTCCTCCCATCAAATGTGCTTATTTTCACTGAATAAGGTTACTTATATTTGTACTCAGACGCTTCAAAAACTCATAATCGTCATGATTCATCGAGAAGACTTCGCCTCAAAGAGAAACGAAAATATCCTTTGCCTGACCCCGGGTTAGTGGCTCCAACTGCACTTTCGGAAAAGGGCAGAGATTCTTTACAGGGGCATTACTGGAACAGACACCTTGAGCTCAGCTCACATTAGTCTACAGTACACACATGTGGTCCCCCCCCCCCCCCCCCCCCCCCCCCTCTCTCTCTCTCTGCCTTTCTTTCCTGGCGGCGACGACTGCGCGAGCGGCGCCACCCTTCGCTAGGTCTTCGTCGGGCCCTTCGCCGGCGACGAGTACCCCGCAGGTGTGCCCGCCCCTTCTCTCCTCTTCCAGCTGTGCGAAATCGAGCACCCAAAACCCTAATTTAAGCTATTTTTATTCGGATCTGACCCAATAACAAGCACATACATGTATTATACCTATACTAACTTCGACTTTTTTTTTGCATAACAATTATCGGGTATTATACCTATACTAACTTCGACTTTTTTTTTTGCAAAACAATTATCGGGTGTCCATGTGTAAACCCATGTCCGATACTGGTCCGCCCCTGGGGCTGGCGGTGAGCTTGTACTGTACTGTGTGCGATCTTGCAGTAATAATTGTAGTATTGAACCGTAGGTAGACCCAAATCAAAGCGAGTTAGAGCAGGCATCGTTCAATTTGCCCCCCTAGGTACAATGACATTTACATTGGGGCGATGTTACTTTTCTCTCTCCCCACATTTAATCCTCCTGTATTGATATTCAACTTGACAGGCATAGGATGCTAGTAACTGGACATTTACTTTGTTTTCCTTTTTGTGGAAACTTTAACTAGTGAGCTCAATAAGCTGCATTGCTTGGTTTTGCGGTGGGATGGCAAACACCTGCCTGCCACTCCGTACAACTTCATGCTTGGGTTCTTAAACCCCTAAATATCAGTGTTCTTTTGTGGCAAACGAGTATTGTTGCTGTAAGCTCTGTGTGTTTGTTTTGTCACATTTTATTGTTTGAGAAATCTTTGAGGCAGGCGATGTGCTGCAGTCATATTATCTCAGCTTTGGATTTAGGCTTTTTTAAAACTTTCCTAGCTTATATTGTGATGGTTTATAATTCTTACATTCCTATACTGCAGAAGAAGAGAAATGGGGGATCCATGTTTCTCAACGCAGCTCATCGATGGAGATGGGGTCTTCAATGTTTCTGGATTGGATAATTTCATGAAGGAAGTTAAATTGGGTGAATGCGGGCTCTCATATGCTGTTGTATCAATAATGGGTCCGCAAAGTAGTGGTATGGGGTTTTTTCCTTTTCTCATTCTTTCCATACTGTTTAATGAACACTTTCTTTTACCTGGTTACATTGTTGGCTCCAACTTTTTTCAGGGAAGAGCACACTTTTGAATCATCTTTTTGGCACCAACTTTAGGGAAATGGATGCTTTCAAAGGAAGGCATGCTCCTATTATTCTATATTTCTATGTCTTTGCTTAGCAGAAACTTCTTGGCTTTTGTGGAGCCTGTTCTTGTCAGTAACTCAGTAGCTTTCTTGAAATTTTCAGGTCCCAAACTACCAAAGGTATATGGTTAGCGAAGGCCCAAAATATTGAACCATGCACCCTTGTAATGGATTTGGAAGGAACTGATGGAAGAGAGAGGGGAGAGGTAATGAAAATGAAGACAATGAGATCTTTTTTTTTTTGTGTGCGTGTTGGTGTTTTGGGAGTTGGCAACCAGTATTACTATTTTCCTGTCAGATTTATGTACGCAAATGCAATGTCCTATATAGCTTAGAACCCGATGCATCTCTGTTGATGTTTGTAGCCTTTAAAACTAAGAAATTATGAACACTAGACGCAGGAATGATCAATCCAGAAGTAATATTACAGTAATTTAGCTCTAATTGCAGAGCTGCCAAATTGTATTGTTGTGTCAATAACCCTTCTAACCTGCCTTTTAAAAGGTAACTAACATGGCCACCTGAATAACTGACATTTATCTGGCTAATAACTGGGTTCGGAACCAGCAAAAGTAACTCGCTGATTATCTGTGCTGCCACTCCTGTTTTTAGAAAATTAATTTGAAACTGTGCTAGTAGTGCCACATAAACTAGTCATTTGGGCATCTCCAATAAGCCATCCTATACTTACCTTCACTTTTTGTGCTAAGCCTGCAATGGCTTCCTCATTGATTTGAGTTTATCTTATTATAAATTTTTGATGGAATGTGGCCTCCAGCTTATTAGATCAGCCAGACAATGTCCTGCCTGTTGCATTCTTGCTTCAGTTTATAGGTGAACAAGCTGAAGCTGAAATTGGCTCGTACTGACCCATCTGATTGCTCATAGACGTCAGGGTTGATTGTTGTTCCATTTTGTGTTGCAAAGCTTTTACTCCACATTATGCCTGTATAACTTGTACTTGATCTATTTGATGTCAGGATGACACAGCCTTTGAGAAACAAAGTGCATTGTTTGCTTTGGCTGTCTCGGACATTGTGCTTATCAATATGTAAGTTCTGCTAAGTGATGAATATTGGACCTATTATTTCATTGTGCAATTAAGCATTTGTTTTTTTCCTCCTTCCATAGGTGGTGTCATGACATTGGCAGGGAACAGGCTGCAAACAAGCCTCTTTTGAAGACTGTTTTCCAGGTTACTTTATTGAAACTGAAATCTTAATGTTTATATCTTATTTATTTATTAACGGTGGTGTGCGAGGCATTACATATCCTCATGAATTGTTTATCTGTGTAGGTTATGATGAGGTTGTTCAGTCCTCGTAAAACAACATTGTTATTTGTAATTCGTGATAAATCGAAGGTGAGGGCTTGCTATTGCTGTTAGGATACTTAGAACTACGATAAATTGCAGATAAACTTTTAACTTTTTTAGTTTTTAACCTTCCCATCTAGTTATCTATGTATGTGTAAAGTAATGTCTGCTATTTTTGGTTTAAAACAGACACCCCTGGAAAATCTTGAACCTATTCTAAGGGAAGATATTCAGAAGGTATTTGCTTTCTTGATTATCTGTTATGTGCTGTGTCTGCTGTTTCATTGTATTTTCAGTGTGTTGTGAACTGTTTTCGTTTTGCTGCAGATATGGGATGCTGTTCCTAAACCCCATGCCCATAAAGAAACTCCACTCAGTGAATTTTTCAATGTAAAACTCTTGACCTATTCTTTGTTCTTGTTGTTGGTTATGGTGGATTAACTCACTGTCAATCCACATCCAGGTAGAAGTTGTGGCTCTATCCAGTTATGAGGAAAAAGAAGAGTTATTCAAAGAGCAGGTTGGTGTAAATACAATGTAAATTACTAAACACATGCTTACTGCTAATCTCCCAATGATTATGTCTAATAGTAAATGACTTTTTCTGAAGGTTTCCCAATTAAGAGATAGATTTCAGCATTCTATTGCTCCTGGTGGACTTGCTGGTGACCGCCGTGGTGTTGTCCCAGCTTCAGGTTTTTCTTTTAGTTCACAGCAGTTTTGGAAGGTCATTAAGGAGAACAAAGACCTTGATCTACCTGCTCATAAAGTGAGTACCCTCCACTATTTATTAGTTTGAGCTATCACCATTATGTATATTGACATATCTTTCTATGATCCATGCAGGTTATGGTGGCTACTGTACGCTGTGAGGAAATTGGTAATGAGAAAGTTGCCAGTTTTACAGCTGATGAGGTGATTATAGACTTATAAGTGCATATTGTGCGTGATCCATGTTACATAGAGCTTTGGATTCACTGGATGCTAAAATATTTCTCTACGTAAAGGAATGGCAACAATTCGAGGAGGCTGTTCAACATGACTATGTACCTGGTTTTGGGAAGAAACTCAGCAGCCTTCTTGATAGATGTTTATCAGAGTGAGTACTTTAGTCTTCATGAGCAGTCTTTTCTCTTATTCCTTTTGTGGTATTCCCAAAGTTCAGAAAACATGCATGGCTGGTTCTTACTATTTAGTCTGTTCTAGTTGTGATATCCCAATTCTAGCCATTCTATCCAAGAGAGAACTGTCTCATGGGTTATCGATTGAACTCTAGGATCTTTACTAATTACTTCAAAACAGCAGAGTCCAGGGACATATCCTGGTTGTGGACCCTGTCTATTCCTAATGACTCTTTGGTAATCCCGTTGGGTGTTGGCATAGGGACAAAACATTCTGTAAAGCATGTCTTTTTCTTATTGATGAATTACCTAGTTTAGCATCCAAAGGAAATGCAATGTTTATTTTTTGGCATACATTGTGAGTACTGTCTGAAAAAGAGATAGTAACTTGATGATTTACTTCTTTGATTGCAGGTATGACATGGAGGCTATTTATTTTGATGAAGGTGTCAGAACCTCAAAAAGACAACAACTTGAGTCTAAACTTCTGCAGGTTGTCCCTTCTATTTTTTTTTTGGGTTACAGACACACTTGATCCATTGCATAAAATGATAGATGTGCCTCACCTCGCTTCCTCATATTTACTCCCATTTATATAGATGTCCTCACTACCTAACATTTACTATCTGTACATAAATGTATTTTGTTTTGGATGTGGCAGTCTCCAAGAGGCAACTTGCTACTACTTTCTATCACAATATGTTGGTTAAAATATGAGATATAGTGTGACAGAATTATTTTTTGGTGATGAACATTAGTATTGCTTTCATTAGGTGAATCTTGAACCGTTGCTTATATTTGTAGCCAAATTTTGAAATTGAACTGATTCTCACCCAAATGGCATACATACACAAGGATTAATCAACAGTCTATTCATACACCACACTAGTTTCCTGGAATTTAGAAATCAAATATTGATCTCATTTCCTGTGTACTGATTACCCTATTTTCTAAAACTGATTAGTGGAAGAGTGAAAGCTTTTTTACAGTAGAACTTAAACCTAAGTTGAGTCCAAGAGCATTCTCGTATTCATTTTCTGCTATGACTTGTTATTTCTCAATGGATTTACTTGTATGATCCCAACTAGGTTTGGATCACTGATTTAGTCTCATATGCTGCTTATTTTGTTGTTCTAACACATTGTTTTGGATGACTTCATTCTTAAACCCATGCCTCTTTCATCTCCTATAGCTTGTCAATCCTGCATACCAATCGCTTCTGGGTCATTTACGGACTAGAACTTTGGAAGTATTTAAGGAGTCCTTTGACAAGGCCCTAACAAAGGAGGGATTTGCTGTTGCTGCTCGTGATTGTACACAGACTTTCTTAGAAAAGTTTGATAAAGGATCTGAAGGTATGGTTTCAGGAATGCTATCTATTGATTTCCTCATGGTTACCCAACTTGCTTGGGACTAAAAGGCTTTGCTTTAATTTTTTATGGTTTCTTTAGAAAGGTTATGTTGATCACCTCAGTTGACTCTGGGTTGTGGTGGGGATATTAATTTGGGCTTGGAGTGGAAAGTGGAAACTGGTTCGGTATAAATTTATAATCCAGTGGCAACTTATTAGGCTAGAAGTATACAGCTCAAAGTTCAGAGTCCACTGGTTAACCGTTGTGTGTTTGATGGGATCCTACTGAATCTAAATGGAGTCCTGGTTCTGGTGAGAGATGAACTTTGCCTTTGGAGTTTGGCCGGAGCTCGGGGAATATCCAATCTCCTTGCTCTAGAGCCAGCCAATGCGTGAGTTCTTTCAGTGGTCTTGGGTCAAGCCTTTGACATGTTAGAGAGTTTTTCCCGTAAGATGTAATAGGGAGTGTGTGTGTGTGGGGATGTATGGGGTTTCTAAACCCACTCATTTTTCTTCTTAATATAATGATACGCAGTACTCCTGCGTGTTCGAGAAAAAAAAACAGTTCAGAGTCCACAACCATAATTAGAGCAGACTAACTTTCTATAAGTAATATCTATTCTAATGCTGTCATCCATGGAGAGCAGATCATTGCCACGTATTTTCCTGTTCTCCAATTAAGTATGAAAATTTCAACAAACAAGCTGGTACATTTCTGGTTCTTCTGGTGAATCTACCAACAGCTGAAGAGTAAAAAAACTGTAGATAGGCTTTACCATGAAACAATGTGTATCTGCTTTTGGTGTTTCAGTTTCCAAACCAGTCACCACTGATTGCCTGGGGTACATAACAGCTGTCAAACACAGCTGCACATAACAGCTGTCAAACACACTGCAATATTTATTAGGACAAAAACTTTTGAGTGAACTCTTATTCTAAATAATGTTATTTTTCAGTTTCGAGCCCACTCCTTTTCTACCTAAACATGTCTTTGTTACATATGTGCTCTCTTTGACAGACGCTGCTATTCAGCAAGTGAAATGGGATCCCTCAAAAGTTAAGGATAAGCTTAAGCGTGACATTGAGTCACATGTGGCTTCAGTTCGGGCAGCAAAATTATCTGATCTTTGTGCCAAATATGAGGTTGCTCCCTTCGTCGAGTTTTTCTGTTCATGTCATAGCGCGAACATAGAATTCTTGCCTAATCTTAGAATGTTGTTTCAGGCACAACTTACCAAAGCTCTGGCAGAACCTGTTGAAGCTCTGCTAGATTCAGCCAGTGAAGACACCTGGCCAGCCATTAGAAAGCTTCTTCAACGTGAGACAAAAGCTGCCATTTCAGGCCTTGAATCTACTCTTTCAGCTTTTGAACTCGATGAAGCCACTGAGAAGGAATTGCTCACGAAATTGGAGAACCATGGAAGAAGTGTTGTTGAATCTAAGGCAAAAGAAGAAGCTGGACGGGTCTTGATTCGCATGAAGGACAGGTGAACTCAGTGCATATCTACAACAGAATGAGGGACATATCTTCTGTGTGAAGACTAAACTGGAAACATTTTTGCAGGTTCTCAACATTATTCAGTCGTGATGCTGACTCCATGCCAAGGGTGTGGACAGGAAAGGAGGACATAAAAGCTATTACTAAAACTGCACGTTCAGCTGTATGTCAAATGTCAGTACTATATTTGAAACATAAATGAATTGTTTTAGTAATTAAATAATTTCCCCATTTTACTACAGTCCATGAAGTTGCTGGCTACACTGGCTGCAATTCGGTTGGATGAGGATGGTGACAACATAGAAAACACTCTCTCCCTTGCTCTTGTTGATACTGCAAGACCTGGGACTACCGATAGAAGTATCCAATCGTTTGATCCACTTGCCTCCAGCTCATGGGAGAGGGTAAGGAATATGCTACATTTATGCTCTTCTGCTGAAGGCCTGAAACAAAACTCTAACTCTTACTTAGTATCTTCTTTAAGCACATAGATGTTTTGGATGTTGCTAACAGGATGTCATTAATGTGCAGGTTCCTGAGGAGAAAACTTTAATTAGCCCTGTCCAGTGCAAATCTTTGTGGAGGCAATTTAAAGCTGAAACAGAATATACAGTCACTCAGGCCATAGCTGCTCAGGTATCTCACATGATCCATTATTTCTACAAGTGCTCATTGTGTGATACAAAAAAAATGTGGTGCCTATCGTATCAAAGTCCTTTGTTTTGTTTATTGTCCTCTGGAAATATTGACTGTCATCTGCAATTTTGTTATTGTGCATAATAAAACTTAGATGCTAAACATGTACTGTTGTCTTCATCAGGAAGCAAATAAGAGGAACAACAACTGGCTGCCACCTCCATGGGCACTCGCCGCAATGGCTATTCTTGGATTCAACGAGTTTATGACATTGCTGAAGTATTTTCTTTTGTTTGCAGAATCATACATGAATGCTGATTAAGGTATTCACAGATTTGATCTGACTGACTTTTACTTGGATAACAGGAATCCATTGTACCTGGGTGTCATATTTGTTGTCTTCCTTGTTGGTAAGGCCATTTGGGTACAGTTAGACATTGCCGCGGAATTCCAAAATGGCTTCGTGAGTATTCAAATCACATTTCTATGTTCTATTTTTTTGGCCTTCTAAAGGTTGTGTAAACTGATATCCTTGATATGCTTGCTATATTATACAGCTTCCAGCCCTCCTTTCGCTGTCAACAAAATTTGTTCCCACGATAATGAACATTTTGAAGAGATTAGCAGATGAGGGGCAGAGACCTGCAGCCCCCGAAAGGCAAAGAGAGATGGAACTCCAACCAACGAATGTTTCTTCACACAGCAATGTGACGTCTGCAGGGTCGTCCAGTGTAACCAGGACAGAGAATGGACCGGAATATTCAAGCCCGGTGGCAAAATGATTTTGTTGATCTTTAGCTTTTTGCTGAAAACCAACCCTAGCAGTTTGAGGCTGCACATGGCCTTGAAACCTAGGAAGGAGGTTGAAGTGCCTTGCGGTTTTTGTAAGCTTGCCCTTACCAGACTGATGTATGTAGGTCACACGGCGCCCTCCACCGGGGTTTACTTGATGAATTTTGGGGGCAGGGAGTTGTCTGTAAGAACATTGTGTAATGACTTTGTTTCATTTTACTGTAACATCTTATATGATGGTTGTATAGAAGTTCAGGCCAGGGTGTACACGGCAGCGCATTCAAACGCTACAATATGTCAATATATATGCTCGGTTCCTAGTTGCTTGAATTATGTAAATGTCTTGAAACTGTCATCAGTTTGCTTCGGAAATATATGAAGGGTTTTCTCTGATAACAGAAGCGCATGTGAAAGCTTTCCTAACCTTTTTGGCGTCCCCGGTGCCCATGGTTTACATTATATTTTCTCATTTTCACGGTTTATATCGGAAATTCTCCATATCCATTATCCAAGAATGCCTGTATGTGTTGACAGAGGACGCTGGAGTTTGAATCCGTTGCTGAGGCTCTCATTGGCAGTAAAAATTTTACAGATTGGAGTAAAGTTAAATTGAACTGAAATTTAAGAACATTTAGCTCTTTTTCTCCTTTTGCTGGAACAAGCTGAATCTCCCCGTGCCAACTCCGAGTCCAAGAACACGCGTTGATGCTCATCCTCATGTGCCGGAACGCACCAGTCGCTGCGGTTGCCGGAGAAGAGGCAGCTTCCAGTTTTAGCAGGATTGACCTCACGCAGTTTGCGGAATTCCATATTGCTTTCACCGACTGAGCGATGACAAATTAGCTATGGAAAAGGCTCTACGGAAGGCTTCACTCAAAAAATTCCGACCACATTTGTGTGAGTTTATTTTTAATCGTATTTGATTCAAACCGGAAAACCTGGGGGTAATCTGACGTTTGAGCTATGTGTATTTCCCTGCCTGGCCAATAAGTTCCGGATGTTTTGCACTTGCTGCTCCATTATGCTGGGGTTCTGAGTTCTGACTAGTCAGGAGATAATTTCCAACTCGAGCAAGAGCAACGTTCCAAGGGTTTAGGGTTGCCATACAGATTCAGCATACAGTTTTTTTTTAGGAACAGATAACACAAGAGTTTCAACCCGAACTGGTTGGTGGTGGTCGGTCCGTCAGTCATTTTTTTTACAATAAGGACGCACACAACCAACGCACTCCACACTCACACCACACGTACACACGCGTGCGCGTTCATACACATGCTTATGGAAGATATTAGAAGGCCTAGACCTCTAGTGCATGGGAACGTGCAGTACTACTTACGCGCACGCGTGTGTATACCTAGTGAACCAGGGCTAATCCTGAGCTCAACAGGGTAAAACTCCGGTGAAGCACGTAGGTCCGATCCAGGGATCGAACCGGAGCAGACTGGATGAGCATCCTTGCCAGCAGCCGCACCTGAGCTACGCTCGGTCTTACGGTCTCCCAAGCTACGCTTTGTAGTAGAATTTGTAGTTAAGGCCCAACTCCCGCTTCGGTCGGTCATGCATGACCTCACGGGGGAGGCGGGTTGGCGTTTTCCGTTAGGCCTTAACTACAAGTTCTACTACAAGCGGGAGTTGGGCTGAAGCGGCTTGGCTTCCACGGGCCCATTTCATTTTGGCATCCAGCCCGCGCGTGGCGGAGCTGAACGGGAGCCCGGGATGAGAGGGAACAGCTCGCTTGTGGCTTCTCCCAAGTCCCATGTCATGGCTTCTTCGACTCGATCCTCGTCGGTCACCATGTCGTTGCGGAGGATCCGGGGACCAGGAGACGCAGTGCGCGCGGGACAACAAGGTTTTAGTCAATCCGGAGTGGATCAAGGCGGCTGGTGCCGGCAGGACGAGCAAGAGACTTCCCTTCCCGGTGACCCGTCTAAACTCTAAAGTCGTGTGGCTTCCTACTGCGGGAATGGTATAGATAACCTTTGAGAATCTCATGCTTCAGATCGTTGAGATTTCCTACTAACTTGATTGTTGAGATCAAATTGTTTGGCGCATTGATTTACTCGGGCCAAAGTTTTGTTGGGAACATAACCTGTACCATTCATGTCTCGGTTCAGATCAGCCCAGTTTGGGTTTGGTTCTGTTTGGAACGGCTCAAACTTATGAAAAAGCCATCTTCTCATCAGCTGCTCACATAAATTACTTTTTGAAGAAACTCATCTATAAGTTAAAAGCCAACTGTTTGGCAGCGCAACTTTCCTATAGCTTATTGATGGATGCTGACGTGCAGGCCCCAACTGTCATATGCTATCTCACGGTGCAGGGCAGCTGCCGGCGGTGGAATCTCCCGGTGGAGAGAGCTACCGGCGTGGGTGGAGGAGCTTGGGCTGCGCTGGGCCTGGGCGGTGGCGGGCGAAGGGAGGCATCCAGCGGCGGGCGTGGGGATTTGGGAGAGAGGCAAAGATGTGGGGAGAAGGGACAGAGATGCGGGTGGTGGGGAGGGAGGTCCGGTCACTTGACGAGGGAAGGAGGATCCGGCGGCGGGGAGGAGGGAGGCATGGGCGGCGGGGAGAAACGCAGGTGGCTGCTGAGAAGGAAATACGTGGGTGACAAAAGTATATACCAAATCAAAAAGTCTGCTGGATCCCAATTCTGGAAGGGGTATTAGAAATGAGGAAGTGGTTTCAATGGGGTAGAGCTATTATAGTAAAAAGTGGCTAACGGATCAAGTTTTAGGAGGACACCTAGTGTGGGGAGTGTGCGTTGAAGATTGAGGTTTATTAGCTGCACAGATACTGCAGAGACCCTAGATTTCGGTAGAGGAGGCCTTGAAAGGTGGAACATGCTACATTAACTTTAGAAGAACGCTGTACGAAATAGAAATGATGGAGCAAATACATTTGTGTGAAGGAAGGGATCAGATAAGATGGGACTTGCAGAAGTCAGATAGATACATGGGTGGATCCACAGGGTATGCCGGGTGGGCCACGGCATACGTGGAGCCCAGCTACAATCATTACCCGGTATACCTAACGCCCGGCCCGAGTCCCGCGATGCCCGACGTCCTGCCGACGATTCGGCTTCGGTTACGCGCCGGCGCTGCGCCTCGACGAACGACGAGTCCCTCGAATCCCTCGAAGACGAACCCCTTGACGACTGCCAGGTTTGGTCGGACTGCAGGTTCCATCCTCCCGTTCCGATCCGCACAAGCCTCCAGCAGGTGCGCGTTCGCCCCTCCTCCGATGAATTCAAGTTTTCCTGTGATAGCCTTGTTCCTTTTAGATCTAGAGATGCATGCAAATAAGATAATGTAGATGGACGCTAGCTACTCATAGGATGTGTTCAGGTTTCCAGTGATGGCCTTGTTCGTTTTAGTTGTAGATGCAAATAAAGAGACTTTTGATGGACATTAGGAGCCATGCTCCGAACAAGGAATGACACTGGGAGCCTTGCTGCAGCTATAATGTTACTATACAGTTTCAGATATCCAGAAAATGGGGTAACATCTTGGACTTTCTGCCCAAGTTCCTAGCCAAGTGGCTCTATATGATTTTACCTTGTTATGAATTATTTTAGTACAAGCGATTTTCCAGAATGTCTCGTTTCTGGATGTTGATATATATTCCTTCCATCCTAAATTACTATTTATTTTGATTTTTCTAGGTACATAGATTTTGCTATGTATACGGTATGTTTAGATACGTAGCAAATGTTATGCACCTAGAAGAGAAAAAACGAATAGTAATTTGGGATGGAGGGAGTAGTTGATATATGTTTATAGAATAGTCGAGGTATATGAGTCAAACTCCTCTAATCTTTCCTAAATTCTTTTTTTTTTCTCGAGAGCAATATCTGTTTACCTATGAGTTACTGCATGAGTTGACCTGGTATCTTTTTGCTGAACTCTTTTCCCTACAAGTGACACGGTTTGTCTCTGTTTTTCAGCGGAAATATGTCCGAAGCAGTTCTCCTTGCTGTCACGAAGATTGGCTCCGCTTTAGCGAATGAAAGTGCTAAGGTCATTAAAAATAAGGTGTTGAAAGGGTATTTTCTGCAATGGTTAAAGTGAAAACAAAGTTAAGGGATAAGCTAGGTGATAGTGTTTTGGATGATTGTCTAGTTACATTCATTGAGCGGGATATTTTCTTCCAAGTGAACGAAGAAGATATAATCAAGACATTCATGTCATTCAAAAAGCGGCGGGTAAACAAAGCAGATAAGTAATATTGTAAGTTTTTTATGCTATATTTTGAACTATTTATATTGTGGTTTGTTATTGTTTCTAGCTTAATTTTTAAATTTATTGAATTGTAAATGGTTTTATCGAATTACATAAGATTTTTTTTCGACATACCCTATAGTAAAATTCTAGATCCGCCACTGGGTAGATATACAACTAGATCAATTTACAGAGAGCTAACATTTGGAGGTGTCAAGGACAATTTGATGATGGATGTCTGGAAGAGTCCTGTGCCACTGAAAATAAAAATGTTTATGTAGATGGTTTTTCATGATAGAATCCAGTTAGCAGTCCAACTGAAGAAGAGGAAGTGGGCGGGCCTAGAAAGTTGCAAGCTGTGTGAGGAGACAGAGAGCACAAATCACATCTTGTTTTGCTGCCCAGTAGCGAGGTTCCTGTGGGTTTTTATCAAAGAGACGCTGGGCTGGTAGGCAGCGCCCATATCCTGACAAAGTTGTGTAGAGGTAGTACTGAGAGGGAGAATTTAACAAAATCAAACGTATTTTTCTTGTGTGCATGTACGATGTGGACGCTGTGGAAGATAAAGAACGATGTCGTGTTCAACAACAAGATCGTGGCGACGGTGGTGCACAGGATGACGTCCTTGCTGACGCAATGTGAAGCCGTTACTGAAGCAGAAAGACCTGGCGGAGGTGAAACGTTTGCTTGGAGAGCTCTCACAAGCCTGTCGGCAACTAGCTTAGTAATGGCTACAGGAGTGGACCTGT
Source organism: Setaria italica (assembly GCF_000263155.2). NCBI lineage: Eukaryota > Viridiplantae > Streptophyta > Magnoliopsida > Poales > Poaceae > Setaria > Setaria italica. The sequence continues at coordinate 23,604,194 of NC_028450.1, read as the reverse complement.
TTTCTTTTGCCTGTGCTTGGGCTCCTCTTGTCTTTTGTGTCACTGTCAACGGTTAGAATTGTGGTGGTCTAGATGTGTTCAGCGACGAAAGTCTAGTAGAACTAGAGAGTAGTGGTCGTTTAGTTTAGTTCGTTTGACGAGTAGAAGCTGAAGCCGGGACAGATCCCCTGTAATCGAAAACTGGTAATCCTAGTAACAGTTGGCTGAACATTTCACCTACTAAGCTTTCAATAAAGCTGGGTGTAATACCTTTGGTCAAAAAAAGAAACGCGGGAGCGATGAGGGTCTGGGAGGCGCGGGTGAGGGAAAAAGCTGCGAGGAGGAGGTCGCACTCCAGATGCCGCCCCATAACTCATTTACTGGAAGCGCTTCCTCGTGAAGCTGTTCATAAGTTTCGTGTTTGGCCACCCGTTGGCTTATTTTTGATGAGAAGCTGCTCTATAAACAGTTCCATACTGGACCTTTAGCAGGTGTTCAGAATCGGCAGCTAAAACCACGAATCTTTTTGCTGTTAATGATGCCGCGGTGTGCGCTTCCTATTGAAATATCTGGCCCATCTCGTGCTACTGCATGGGAGCCATTGGGCTCCAGCTGGTTGAGCCAATTTGTTTCATATAGGAAAATCAATATGGCGTATGCAGATGGCACATGCAGTAAATGATACGAAGGTTGATTGGCACTTTAATTCAACAATAATTCTATTTCTTTGACCAATAATTTATTTATCTCATGTTTATTGTAAGGACTAAATATTATAAATACATTTACTCTATTTTTTCCTACCTACTATTGATCAAGTTGACAAGTTCTTTATCTAATACAAAGTCCTATATCCATTTTTTACATAATACGATGCAGATGGACCAGCAATGGATGGACCACCTCTACTCCTCCAATACCAGAGAACATTGTCTGCACATGGTATGAATGTGCTTACACTATTTTCTAGTACTGGAGGAGTGGAGGTGGCTCTCCATAGACTTGGAATTCTCATGAACAATGTGTTTTCAGTCGAGAAATCCGAGGTGAATAGGAACATTCTAAAGAGCTAGTGGGATCAGACGCAAACGGGCACACTCATTGAGATTAGTGATGGGCAAACACAGAGATGGCTTGGAGGGTGAACATTCTACACTGTTCTACCATTACTTTAGGATTCTTGACTCCGTGAAGTCCACCATGGAGCGGATATATTCTTTAGTGTATCTTTATTGTCTTGTTCCAGAATTCTAGCATTTTTTTGTCGAACTAGTGAATGATATGAAGGTTGATTGGTGTAAATTTCATGTCACTCTAATTTAACAATAATTCTATATCCATATCCATATTTGTCTTCCAAATACTGTATGCGATGGTCTAATAATTTTGTTATGTATTTGATCAAATTTTGTAGGATAAACTGTCGATACGTCGCAGCGTTGAACGATATGTCACGTCGTTTCCCCCATATCCCCAGCGCAGCCTGTTGGCGCTTCCTTCCCCGTCGGTCATGGACCCATGCCCATTACACAACCGCACTTACGTCGGAGCGTGGTACTTACGCCCTTTGTATTCTAATACTAATTTCATTCTTTATTATATCATACTAATGATTTTTATAATTTTTATTGAAGCTTGTTTCACCAATCGACTAGCTACGACAAATAATAACTAACATGACTGAACAAGCTTCTATGGTGGTACATGAACAAACGAGTCCGATACAAGGTAGATATGTGGTTTCTCTGGCCAATAATTCTGCAAGCATGCGAGAGCAAAGACTTGGTGAAATATTATTATCCATATCCATTCTATTGCCGCACAACAGCCACATGTTGCCGCATGTAGTGCTGTGAGGTAGGAACTGAGTCAAATAGAACATCAGACAAATCATGTAGCTTATCGATCCTATTAGATGGCTCAAAGATATTGTCGAAGCTATAGGTGGTACTTCTCCTTTAGTGCAATCCGAGGTTGTTGGTAAATAGAATTTTAAAAGAGTAATATCTCTTTTCAAGTACCTCTTCGAGAAAGACAGTTCACCTCAATGTCACCAGGATAGGGCATCCCGATGGTTTCAATTGCTGCATGGGGTCAAGTAGCACCAAATAGGGTAACTTTTGAAAGGACTGCCGTGAAGGCCTGCCTACAATAGCTTAAGGATCATGGGTACTTCGTGCTAGACTTCTCATATTTTCGAATAAAAGCGCTCGAGGAGGGAGAAAGCAATGTGACTAGGACTACTGAGAGGCTTTGTTGGCTGAATCAACATGACATGGTATGGCACATTCTTGTATCATTCTAATCATTCTTTTGTCTTTAGTTATGTTACATCTTTAGTTATTTTACATCTTTGAACTTTCATCACATTATTCTCATCTTTTATGATATCTTCGAAAGTATCATTGCGTCAATGAGCTTAAGTGCGATTCTGGAGCAAGTCTTGGATGTATTGAATTTGAGTTACCAAGATGAAAACCCGATATGCAACAGAGATTTCAAGCTCTAGGCTCATCTCACTTTTTACAGGGCACATCAGTTAACCTCTCCATTATTTGAGATTTATGGTAGTGTATGTGACCATCGATGTGAAGCGATAGAGAGTGCACTAATTCATGCTCTAGCTTATATTGATGAAGTGCTAGGCTTTACGATTGGAGACCTTAAGTATGTTCCATATCTAAGGAAGCGAAGCAGAGTAGTATGAAATATGAATTAATGCATAGATGTACCACTACCCTTTTCTTATGCATTTGAACTTGTTCTCTCTAAGACCTTAAGTATTGGTGTATATATTTCATTGCATATACAATCTTCTCTGAGTGTTAATGATTTGAATGGGTTAATACTTGTGAGACTTGGATTTGAATGGGTTGATATATTAACGTAATATTATTGGTAAAATGTCCATGGGATACGAATACAAAATATAAAACAAAAGGGAAAAAAAGAAAAGGAATAACATTTAGTATCGGTTAGTAAAACAAACTGCCATCCGTAACAGCGTGACATGGCTATAACCTGACCAACAGAGAATGAGAGGCAACTCGGGTGGCGACTCTGATGGTGGTACCCTCCGGTGACCTCTCTGTTGGGATACGAGGTAGGCTACGCTAGCGCAAACCAAAATTTTCTACCGCGTACAACCAGGAAGAACTGCCGTATAAGGATCACGGGATTACCACTCGACGCACTACTGGTGCGGAAGATGTAGATATGCGTCGGTGCAGTGAAGACGATCACGTAGTCGATCAACGTAGTCGTACGTAGTCGATCACGTCCAGCAGCTCCTCAGCAGCTCGTCCACGTGCACAGCAAGATCGCCTCCGGTGCCGCGGCTCGTCGTCGGCTCGTCGTGGCTCGTCGGCGGCTCGTCGATGGCTCGTCCAAGTGCTGCAGGCGCAACACCTCCAAGGTATCCACACGTGCAGGGAGGAAGCGTCGCAAGCCGGATTGCTAGATCCGCGAGTTGCAACAGGCGAGGGCGTGGGAGGCGCGGCAGAAGTGTTTCGCAAAAGGTGTGAAACCCTAGGGCGCCCCCACCCCTCTATTTATAGGGGTTCCTGATGGGCCTCTGGATCCGAGGCCCATTAGTACTCCTAAACCTAATCCAACTCGGATCAGATCCGAATTGGGCTTCCAGCCCCTTAAGTGTGTGACCCTATGGGTTCGGATACGTATAGACATGGCCCGAGTAGTCCTACTCGGCCCAATAGTCGGTAGCGGCCTCTAGCAAGACGTGCCAACTCCTATACGCACACGAAGATTATATCAGACGAACCATCACAACATAATATACATGCTATTCCCTTTGCCTCACGATATTTGGTCTAGCTTCAAGCCGACCGCTCTTTCTCGATCCTGTGATTCGGAATCCCTTTGTAGGTTAACTCTTAACCGTACGTAGCATGGCCATGCATTTTCGGATCCGATCACTCGAGGGGCCCAGAGATATCACTCTCAATCAGAGAGGGGCAAATCCCATCTTGATTGACCATGTCTCATAGCATGCTTCTTGACAAACCCGAAAGCTACCTTTATAACTACCCTGTTACGGCGTAGCGTTTGATAGCCCCTAAGTAGGTCGATCCACATCTAGAATACATGCGACAATCTCAGGTCTAAGGACAAAGCGTATATGTTGTTTAAAGAGAGAACTACTTCTCGTGTTGGGTCAGTCCTAACACATGTCTCCACATGTGTCCACATTATTAGTTCAACATCTCCATGTCCATGACTTGTGAAACATAGTCATCAACTAATACATGTGCTAGTCTAATATTCATGTGTGTCCTCACATGAACTCCGACTAGGGACAACTTTAGAATAACCATACAAGTAAAGAGTTTCACATACAATTCACATAATTGCAAATCAATTCAAGTAGCCTTTAATGGATATTCAATGAACACAATATACAAATCATGGATACAAATGGAATATCATCATCTCTATGATTGCCTCTAGGGCATACCTCCAACAGTCTCCCCAGTGATCTTCCCTCCTCATCGGACTGGTCTTGATCATTGGATCCATGTCATGGATGAACAACGCTCCTCCCTTTTGGATCTCCAGCTGGATCTAGTGAACAAGATGGATTTCTCTCCAGGTCTCACCTTCTAGAAATAGGTTCTGGTTTCTCTCGGTAAATCGATCCATCACCCCTCTTCCTTCCCAATGGATCTTTCGTGATGATGGCCACTTTTCAAAGATTCACTTTTCATCTCATGGAGGATTCAGTCGCTTTAGCCTTGCAATCCTGTTTTGGTGGATCTGCTGCGGGTTTTCATGTGACTTATGTTAGTGATCGCCACTTCCGCTTTTCAGTCTCATGCAAATCCTTATCCAAACACCTTCCTTCGCGGCTTCCGAAGCCGCGATGTACTCGGCTTCTGTCGTAGAATCGGCCACCGTCTCCTGCTTGGAACTCTTCCAACTAACAGCACCACCATTTAGCGTGAACACAAATCCTGATTGTGACTTTGAATCGTCTCTGTCGGTTTGGAAACTAGCATCGGTGTAACCTGTTACAACGAGCTCCTCCTGACCTCCATAAACGAGGAACATATCTTTAGTCCTTCTCAAGTATTTAAGAATGTTTTTCACCGCTGTCCAGTGACTCTCACCTGGATCAGATTGGTGTCTACTTGTCATACTTAGCGCATATGAAACATCTGGGCGAGTACTTATCATTGCATACATGATAGATCAGCAGTCGAAGGACACTGAGTCTTGCTGAGATGTATGCCATGTCACATAGGCAAGAACCCTTTCTTTGCCTCTTCCATGCTGAACCGCTTCAACACTTTGTCAATGTAAGTATCTTGGCTTAAACCTATAAGCCTTCTCGATCTATCTCTATAGATCTTAATACCCAGAATATATGCCGCTTCCCCTAAGTCCTTCATCGAAAAACTATTTTTCAGTGAAGTCTTTACGGACTCAAGCATAGGAATGTTATTTCCAATCAGTAATATGTCATCCACATATAAGATTAGAAATACTACAGAGCTCCCACTAACCTTCTTGTAAACACAAGACTCTTCTTCGTTCTTGGTGAAGTCAAACCCTTTGACCACTTCATCAAAACGAATGTTCCAACTCCTAGATGCTTGCTTCAATCCATAAATGGATCTCTGAAGCTTGCATACCTTTCCAGCATTTTTCGGATCGACAAAACCCTCGGGCTGTATCATATACACGTCCTCAGCTAGGTTTCCATTCAGGAAAGCTGTCTTGACATCCATCTGCCATATCTCATAATCGAAATATGCAGCTATAGCTAGAATAATCCGAATGGACTTAAGCATCACTACGGGCGAGAAGGTCTCGTCGTAGTCAACTCCTTGAACTTGTCGAAAACCTTTTGCGACAAGTCGTGCTTTGTAGATGTGAACATTTCCATCCATGTCCTTTTTCTTCTTATAGATCCACTTGCACTCTATGGCTTTAACACCATCAGGCGGGTCAACCAAGTTCCAAACTTGATTGTCTCCCATGGACTCTATTTCGGATTGCATGGCACTCTGCCATTTTTCGGAGTCTGGGTCCATCATTGCTTCTGCATATGTCGCAGGCTCATCATTGTCCAACAATAATATTTCCCGCATTTCGCGGAGCCTTGCCGACCTTCGTGGTTGTGGCGGTGCTTCTCTTGCCATGGGTATCTCAACTTGTTCTGCTACGTTAGCATCACTCATTGATTCTTGCCCGATTGGCTCATCTTGAACTTCTTCAAGATGCACTGTCTTTCCACTCTTTTCTCCTTTGAGAAACTCTTTCTCTAGGAAAACCCCGTTCCGAGCGACAAACACTTTGCCTTCTGATCGGTTGTAGAAATAATATCCCAAAGTTTCCTTTGGATATCCCACGAAAATGCACTTATCCGACTTGGGTGTGATCTTGTCTGACTGAAGTCGCTTGACAAACACTTCACATCCCCAAATCTTTAGAAAAGACAAACTAGGAACCTTTCCAGTCCACATCTCATATGGTGTCTTAACTACGGATTTAGATGGTACCCTATTAAGTGTGAAAGCTGCTGTTTCTAGAGCGTATCCCCAAAATGACAACGGTAGGTCCGACTGGCTCATCATTGATCGAACCATGTCTAACAAAGTTCGATTACGTCGCTCGGACACACCGTTTCTCTGAGGTGTTCCAGGCGGCGTAAGTTGTGGAACAATTCCGCAACTCTTTAGATGATTGCTAAACTCGTGGCTCAAATACTCGCCTCCACGATCAGATCGTAAGGCCTTAATTTTCTTGCCACGCTGATTTTCAACTTCATTCTGAAATTCCTTGAACTTTTCAAAGGTTTCAGACTTGTGCCTCATTAAGTAGACATAGCCATATCTACTAAAATCATCAGTAAAAGTTATGAAGTATTGGAATCCTCCTCTAGCCGTCGTGCTCATTGGTCCGCATACATCACTATGTACGAGTTCCAACAAGTCTACTGCTCTCTCAGGAAATCCTGTGAAAGGCGTCTTGGTCATCTTGCCTAGCAAGCAAGCCTCACATGTCTCGTATGATTCAAAATCAAACGAAGTTAGAAGTCCATCAGAATGGAGCTTCTTCATGCGTTTTTCACTTATATGACCCAAACGACAATGCCACAAGTAGGTAGGACTCAAATCATTAGGCCGAGGCCTTTTAGCACTTACATTACAGACAGGTGAACCATCAAGATTTAAAACAAATAATCCATTCACAATGGGTGCAAAAGCCATAAACATATTATTCTTAGAGATCACACAACCATTGTTTTCACTCGCAAATGAATAACCATCCCTCATCAAACATGAAGGAGACAAAATGTTTCGACTTAAACTAGGAACAAAATAACAATTATTCAACTCCATAATAAATCCTGACGGGAGGTGGAGTTGCATCGTCCCGACGGTCAAAGCAGCAACTCTTGCATTATTGCCCACGCGGAAATCAACTGCTCCTCTTTCCACGCTTCTACTTCTTATCATTCCCTGCATCGAATTGCAAATATGAGCAACCGATCCGGTATCAAATACCCAAGAATTAATAACTGTATCAGCGAGAAATATGTTGTCTATAACATTAACAACAAGTGTACCTGAGGTAGAAGTACTCTTACTTCCGCCGTTCTTCAACGAAGCTAGGTACTGCTTGCAGTTTCTCTTCCAGTGACCAAGTTCATGACAGTAAAAGCACTCTTTATCTGGAGCAGGTCCAGCTTTAGCCTTGGGCGCTGGGTTTGGCTTGGACACTCCAGCCTTACCCTTCTTCTTCCAAGAATTGCCCTTCTTCTTGAAGGTAGGCTTGTTCTGTACAGCCATCACATGGCTGGTACTAGCGCTTTTCTTAATGTCTACCTCTGCTGTCTTGAGCATACCACACAGCTCATTCAGACCCTTCTCCGTCCCATGCATGTGGTAGTTCGAGATGAAGTTCCCATAGCTAGGCGGAAGAGATGAGAGAATGAAGTCAGTGGCCAACTCTTTGCCCATTGGGAAGCCCAGCTTCTCCAATCGCTGAGTGTAACCAACCATCTTGATTACATGTGGTCCTACTGCTGCGCCTTCTGCTAACTTGCACTCCAGAAAGGCTTTGGACACATTGAACCTTTCGGTCCTAGCCTGTGTCTGGAACATGTCCTTGAGCGCCACGATCATATCGTAAGCCTCATGATTTGTTTCAAACTGCATCTGCAGCTCGGGTTCCATGCAAGCAAGCATAAGGCAGCTTACCTCAAGATTAGCATCAAATGCCTTCTTGTAAGCAGCCTTAACGGCAGCAGTTGCATCATCAGCAGGTACTGGTGGCAGTGGGGTGTCTAGAACATCTTCCTTTTTCTCAGCCCTGAGAACAATTCTCAGGTTACGGATCCAATCCGAGTAGTTTGTTCCATTCAACTTGTCCTTCTCAAGGACCGAACGCAAAGCAAACGATGCGGTGGTGTTGCTAGGTGCCATTTAATCTACAACAAAAGTAATGCAAAATACACTAAGACAAACGTATCCATGATAGAGCGAATTACATTAAACTATTTTAACAGAATCTACTCCCACTAAAATCAATATCCCTCTATTGAAACTTAGTGATTCAGGATCCACAACTAACAAGTCTACTAGTGAGCTTTAGCATCACCGCTAGCAAACGAGGTAGATCGGTAAGCAACTTTTGCTAATCATATCACATATGACTCCTGTTGTTGGGTGACATCTCTATGTCTCGGCGCCCAACCTTTATGCCCCAAGGTCCTTAACCGTTAAGATAACCTCGTTAAGCAAACCAACACTTATGCGTGTAAGTGTCCGACACAAACCCGTCTAGTCAAGGAAAACTAGTGGCACCCTAATTTCATAGACCCACCACTAATTGTACAAGACATGGGACGGTGCAAGTTTTAGTTGGGAGGGCATACTAACTTAAACTTTGTGAGGGATCGTTCTACTTCTAACATCACAGCATGCAGAAAGTAAAACATAAACAGAATAGCATTCACACAATTGTGACATAGTATGGCCCGTTTTCATATGGTGATCTCCATCTCCATAGAACCTGTTCACCATGGTGATCTCCATCTCCATGTTCCATGTGCGCCATCCTTCTGGTGATGAGTCCTCCAAGAACTAGAGCATGCTATTACGCCTAATAGCTAGTAAAGAATCTAGTAATGAAGATTACATAGTTGCTTGGATCATCACAGATTGGTACGCAGACCATTAATTACAATAAAGTGACAACACATATGGCTCCTGCCGTGTTGCCGTACGCGCGACACGCAGGTCACGAATTAGTTACACACATGCATCACATACACAAGGGGGCCATACTGATCACAAGATACATCCTGCAAAAGAGAGTTAGGCGTCCTAACGTTCCAAACTTGGGAGGTCCGAAACTCCATCTTCCAAGCCGAATTTGGCAAATCTAATTTCGCCGAAAATGGCGAAGCGTTGAAATTCACGTGTAACTTTTTCTGTAGATCAATTTTCGTATAGAAATCGCCCCGATCCGAGATCATACCGAAAAGTTACGGCTGATTTACCGAAGCATGCGCATACGGTAAAATCCCGACCCCGGCAGTAGATCCCATCTACCATTGCACATCTAATGCGCCTGGCGTATGACCCTGGATCTCGATTCGACCAATCATATTGATCTTCCCTCACTGCAACTGGATTTACGTGTATCACTTAACTCCGATGGCGGAAACCGACCGGTAGGAGTATGTCGTTACACTACCATTGCAGCAAGGGCACGAAATCAGGACATAGATCAAACAGAGAACTCGCATATCTCCATATGCACACATCCCGAATCCAAAACTAAGCAGCTAAGGCTCTGATACCACTGTTGGGATACGAGGTAGGCTACGCTAGCGCAAACCAAAATTTTCTACCGCGTACAACCAGGAAGAACTGCCGTATAAGGATCACGGGATTACCACTCGACGCACTACTGGTGCGGAAGATGTAGATATGCGTCGGTGCAGTGAAGACGATCACGTAGTCGATCAACGTAGTCGTACGTAGTCGATCACGTCCAGCAGCTCCTCAGCAGCTCGTCCACATGCACAGCAAGATCGCCTCCGGTGCCGCGGCTCGTCGTCGGCTCGTCGTGGCTCGTCGGCGGCTCGTCGATGGCTCGTCCAAGTGCTGCAGGCGCAACACCTCCAAGGTATCCACACGTGCAGGGAGGAAGCGTCGCAAGCCGGATTGCTAGATCCGCGAGTTGCAACAGGCGAGGGCGTGGGAGGCGCGGCAGAAGTGTTTCGCAAAAGGTGTGAAACCCTAGGGCGCCCCCACCCCTCTATTTATAGGGGTTCCTGATGGGCCTCTGGATCCGAGGCCCATTAGTACTCCTAAACCTAATCCAACTCGGATCAGATCCGAATTGGGCTTCCAGCCCCTTAAGTGTGTGACCCTATGGGTTCGGATACGTATAGACATGGCCCGAGTAGTCCTACTCGGCCCAATAGTCGGTAGCGGCCTCTAGCAAGACGTGCCAACTCCTATACGCACACGAAGATTATATCAGACGAACCATCACAACATAATATACATGCTATTCCCTTTGCCTCACGATATTTGGTCTAGCTTCAAGCCGACCGCTCTTTCTCGATCCTGTGATTCGGAATCCCTTTGTAGGTTAACTCTTAACCGTACGTAGCATGGCCATGCATTTTCGGATCCGATCACTCGAGGGGCCCAGAGATATCACTCTCAATCAGAGAGGGGCAAATCCCATCTTGATTGACCATGTCTCATAGCATGCTTCTTGACAAACCCGAAAGCTACCTTTATAACTACCCTGTTACGGCGTAGCGTTTGATAGCCCCTAAGTAGGTCGATCCACATCTAGAATACATGCGACAATCTCAGGTCTAAGGACAAAGCGTATATGTTGTTTAAAGAGAGAACTACTTCTCGTGTTGGGTCAGTCCTAACACATGTCTCCACATGTGTCCACATTATTAGTTCAACATCTCCATGTCCATGACTTGTGAAACATAGTCATCAACTAATACATGTGCTAGTCTAATATTCATGTGTGTCCTCACATGAACTCCGACTAGGGACAACTTTAGAATAACCATACAAGTAAAGAGTTTCACATACAATTCACATAATTGCAAATCAATTCAAGTAGCCTTTAATGGATATTCAATGAACACAATATACAAATCATGGATACAAATGGAATATCATCATCTCTATGATTGCCTCTAGGGCATACCTCCAACAGTCTCCCCAGTGATCTTCCCTCCTCATCGGACTGGTCTTGATCATTGGATCCATGTCATGGATGAACAACGCTCCTCCCTTTTGGATCTCCAGCTGGATCTAGTGAACAAGATGGATTTCTCTCCAGGTCTCACCTTCTAGAAATAGGTTCTGGTTTCTCTCGGTAAATCGATCCATCACCCCTCTTCCTTCCCAATGGATCTTTCGTGATGATGGCCACTTTTCAAAGATTCACTTTTCATCTCATGGAGGATTCAGTCGCTTTAGCCTTGCAATCCTGTTTTGGTGGATCTGCTGCGGGTTTTCATGTGACTTATGTTAGTGATCGCCACTTCCGCTTTTCAGTCTCATGCAAATCCGTGGGTTTTTTGGTTTACAATTTGTGTTGTTTTATTGGATCATCTTTTGATGTTTAATTTCATCTCTGGAACAATGGAGTGGCTTATCATTAGTCTAATAAACGATGTTGGGAAGAGGAACAGGCTAAGTAATGGACCTACATTTGTTCCAAGAAGAATTAGCGTCGTGATCGTCAAGCTGCAAAATCATGTGGTCATCATTTCATTCCTAAGTGTGTTCAATTTGCTGCACAGCTTGTTCAGGATTCTCCGGTTCCTAAATTTAAGCCCCATGCTCAGCCAATTCTTGTCAATTTTGCTACTTTTGGTTCACCTGTTTTGCCAGATTTAGTGCCTCCCTATTTCAAGCCTATCATCTTTGGAACCACAAAATCAAGGGACCTAGATCGTCTGACTGATGTTCCAGTTTCTGCAGTTTTTGATCGTCTTGGCAGAGATCTTGATCTTGATTTTGCCTTAGAGGATGTACCTAGAAAAGAGTCTCCATGTTCTTCGAGAGGCCATAACCAATACATGCTAGAATCAGAGGGCTTTCCGGAGCAAAAGTCTGGGTTTTCAGATTTCAAACTGAGTCCAAGATTGGGCCGGCCTTGTTCGCATTGCCTTGCGCCTGGTCATCGGGCCCGTTACTGCTCGTCTAAGGTCTGCTGCCGGGCCTATTTTATCTATGGTCACTTTGAGAGATGGTGTCTTACCAAGTCTCACCCAGACTTCTTTGGGCCCCCGGGAGAGCTTTCAGCCCGACAGTGGCCCTTGTTGACGACAGTTAGCACGCCAGTTTGTGAACTGCAAGTGCACGGATCATCGTAACTTTTCCCTCAGAGTATTCCATCCAAGCTTTATCAATCTGTGAATTGGCAGCGAACTAACTAGGATTTTCCATCTAATCGAACAGATCTAATCCTAACATGAAGCATAGATAGCATATGAAGAGGGTAACCTTGGTGTAAAGATGAATCATGAGAACAAGTAGATCACATCCACAGACATGTATATAATATAACACCACCAAGGGTAGCAACAACCTATCATCTTCTACTCACAGTTCTAGCTAATAAGCAAGCACAAGATGCATCTCATTCAAAGCAATCTATGAACTACTACCTACAGTCAACCTCCCAAAAACCCCCACCTTACACAAGCCAAATCCTATCACGATCCTCTCTATCAGCGCACGCAGTTTAAGGTCATGATCACAAGTGAACGTGTCTTGCTATCAAGAAGGGTCAACATACTAGATCTAATCACCATGATTACATAAAGCATGCTATGTAGTCCAAACTAGCATTAGACTAAAAACAAGCATATTCATGATAGGTAGAAAGCATAGGAGACAACAAGTCGCTAATAGATTGGATGGCATGAAGAACATTGCTCATATAATAGATGTATTCAGATCATCACCTCTGAGTACATACCATTGATGATCACAACTAGCTCTTGAACTCCACTATGGCACAACCATGCAGGGAGGCCACGGTGGCTAGGGTCCGCCTAAGCCATCTCCTAGACAACTCCGAAGACTTGTGGAAACCCTCAGCTCCGAAGAGTTCTAGTGGATGGATCCCCGTGCTCGATGAAATATCAGAGTATTTATAGTCTGGAGGTGTCGTGGGGTGAAGGGCACGTCGATCGGGGTCAGAAACGGGCTAGACTGATCGGCTTAGGCCCTTTGCCGATCAGCCTAAGCGGGTTCAGCACCTTCCCAGTCTCAAACACCAAAACTTTCTATACGAAAGGTGTAGATCTTTTTGATTCATGCAATTTAGACACCAAATTCACCCTAATCGAAGTCTGGACGAGGGAGATATGCCTCGTGCAAGATCTGCTGCTTCTACGGCCCTCCTGACCTTCCAATCTTGAGTTTTCCTTAGCTTGACCATGAACTCATCTTGCCATATCTTTGCAAACTTAGCCTTTAAGTAATCTTAGAGGAGTGTTTGCCAAACATGAGTATTAGAGGAGCCCAGAGGACCCTAGGCTAATCGGCCTAGGCTCTTTTTGGGCCTGTTGGCCTTCGTCTTTCTCTGATTCGTCGCTTGTTTTAGGCTTTATCCAATCATGCTCCATTTAGTCCAATTTCCTGTGAAAACACAATATGCTACAAAATACATTGCATATGCGAAAATAGGGCTATTTCAAGTACCAAGTGGTGGGTTAGTATAAGAATATGTATGAAAACAGCACAAAATGACACTAAAAGTGTGTCAACAATGAGTATCAACAGCCCTTGAAGTTGAGGATGCTAGTGCAGTTAACCAAGAGCCACGCTCCCTCGATTCCCGTGCGGCAGTTGCAGACTCTCCAACTTCCGCACCAAAGCCTCCCTTCCCATCACCGCCTCCAAGCAACAGTTGCCAATCTCAATCAACGCCTCCACCGCTGCTTCCGCCACCTCCATCACCGGATGCCATGGCCAACTTCCCTTGCAACCCGATGTTGTATGTTCCAATGGGGTAGAATGTTGAGCATAGTTGGCTCCGTCTAGCACATTCTCGTGTGGCCCATGGTGCGGAGCTGCCTAGGCGGAATGAATAGTACACGATCATCTCGCTGGAGCTTGAGCCGATGCAAGAGCAAGTGCATGACCTCCTACAATATGTATCAGGCTTCCTTGAGCAAGAATTCCTAGTGAGAATTGTTTCAGCTTTCCCCTCTCTGCTGGGATTAGGTCTGTTTCAACTAGAAAATCCTTTTCAAAGGGGGCTGTTACTTGATGCTTCCCCAATCCCCTTTGGCCTGGTCAGGGCAATTTGATTTTTCAGAAGCATGATGAGGCTAGAAATCTTAGATCTTGTCCATACATTAGGTAGTGTTGGATCATGTTTTTAGCCTTTCCTTTGGATTACCAAACGCTCGGTTTCATCAAGGCTGTCGTAGCTCCTTTTGGTGATCTGCTGCATTGGTTTGAGGGACCGAACAAGTCAAGGATTCTTACCCAATGCCTAGTGCTCACTCAGGATAGAGTTCCCCGTAGTGTTGTTGTCTCCCAAGGAACTACCCTGGGGGTAATGGTCGTTCTTGGTCAGTACCTGTTCTCATTCTTGGAGGTCATATTCCTAATGCCGTTCCAGCAGATGAGGACCCTATACCAACAGATGGGAATCCTCACCTAGGACATGGTGGTGTGAACATTCAACACAACAATGTGGATCCGCATTGGCACCATGACTTTGTTGGTGTAGCACAAGCAGTTCAGGCAGATGCAAGGATGAACAATGTTCAGGTTCAGGCAGCTGAAGAGGATCTTGCCCCACAGAATCAGAATGACATGCAGAATGATGAAGTCATGGAGGATGGCATTCAGAATCATGATGCAATGCAGAATAGTGATAATGAGGGGGATTGGCCTACATGGCCTACTGTCGAGGAGGTTCACCACAACATTCAGATCCCTCATCAACCTGTTAGCCCCAAGACACGATATCCTTTGATCAATCAGGCTCGACTTCAGAATACCTTCGTGCCAATAGGCCTGACATCATCCTAAGGGTTGAGGATATCTGTGGATACAGGAATGGATCAACATCATTTGGAGACTCGTCATCCTCCTCTTTCGAAGTCTAGAGTCAGCCCACGGTTGCTTTTAGAATATGGAATGTAGAGCTTTTCAGGTACTAACTGCTCCCCCAACACCCCAGTACCCAATAATGCTAGAAGTGGCTAGGGTCCCCAACATATCTCCCCTGGTGCTCCCCATGGACAACAACCTACTCCAGCAATGTGATGTGCAAGAGTTGGCGATTGTTCCTTTTAGGTTGTGTCTGGCTGCTGTCCTTCTGCGTTTCTGGGCTGAACATGTCTTTGGTCATGATAGGTAGGCTATTGGTCCTTCTACTAAATCAATGCATGTTGCAGACCTTGGTAGCTACAAGTCTCTGAACACTGGAGAAATTGATGTTTCAATCTATATGTCTCAGGATGAGGGAACAATAGTTCATGAGGCTATGGCAGTTGACAGTTCCCAAGCTATGCAAATTCAGTCTGGTTGCCCAAGTGGTTCGTCTAGAAAGGTGGTCTCCTTGCCCACAGTAGCATCTATCTTGAACCCAGTATCCCCCTTGAGCTACCATCGGTCCACAGAAGCAGCAAGCTCAATTAGAACAAAGATGGTTATCAGTTCTTCCAACTAGAAGACCATCCTAGGAAAAAGCAGAGAGTTTGGGCAGAGGTGCCTATCAAGCTCAGTGATGCAAATGAGCTTCTTGATAATCCACATAAACCAACTGATGAGGAAGTCCCAGGGTAGATCCCAATGGAAATCATGCATGGCTGAGGAATTGAATGCAACATGGCTTCTGAGGAGCTGACAGAAGACATCCTTAAGGAAGGGCAACCATCTTAGGTGAATTCATGGAGATCCAACAGAAGGTAGCTCTGTGTAGGAAGCATTCTTTTGCCAATGACCCTTTTGCTAGTTGGAAGCGTCTGCATGCAGTTATTATATTTTCTATTATGTCTATGCTTGTGTCCTGTGGTTGCTACTCAGATCAGACCTCTTTTAGTTCTTTTCGTGACACTTTGTTAAAGTTTTCTTGGTTTGGTGACAATTGTGATATGTGGTTTGCTTCTCTCTTGCCTAGTCCTTCCAGGCTCTACAATTAGTTTATCAGGGGCCTTCCTATTCAATTTATTTTTGGTTGGAAAATTCCTCCTAGGTGCCATACCATGTGCTAGCTACATTGGTACAGTTCTTCCCTTTCCTGGTTTCAACATGAATAAAAGCTGGAATATTCTCTGCTAGAACATTAGGGGTATTAACAATGACAAGAAATGGGATGCCTTAAGAAACAAAATAGAGGAAAGTGCGTGTGCGGTTATTTGCCTTCAGGAAACTAAAAGAGAGAGCTTTGACACCCCTTACATTAGGAATTTTGCCCCTAGGCATTTTGACAAGTTTGATTTCATCCCCTTAGTGGGTGCATCTGGAGGTATTCTTGTCATCTGGAATAGTTCCATTTTCACTGCATGCATAATGGAGAAGCAGAGCTTTGCAATCTCTCTATCTTTTACATCTTGCCATTCTTTGGAAACCTGGAAACTAACCATAGTGTATGGGCCTTGCGTTGAGCCAGACAAATTAGAATTCATTCAATGGCTTGGAAACATTCAGATTCATCAGAATGATAATTGGTTATTTATGGGGGACTTTAACTTCTATCACTCTTTGGAGGACTGAAACAAGCTGGGTGGTGACATACAAGATACTTTTATTTTCAATGATGTTATTGGTCATCTTGGTTTACTGGAACTTCCTATCAAAGGAAGGGCATATACTTGGAGCAATATGCAGCAGGACCCACTTCTAGAGCAACTAGATTGGTTCTTCACCACAGTCAACTGGACTGGAGTCTACCCAAATACCATGGTACTCCATTTGGCCAAGCCAATTTCAGATCATATACCATGCAAAGTGATAATTGGGATGGCAATTCCCAAATCCAGAATTTTTTGTTTTGAGAACTTTTGGCCTGATGTCAGCGGCTTTTATGAAAAAGTTCAGAACAGTTGGTCTGTTACACCTAATCATAAATTAGGGTCAGCACCGATTTTGGCAATAAAATTTAAAAATCTAAAACAAACCCTCAAGTAGTGGAGCAAGAATATATCAAACTTGAGCAAGTTGATTGAGAACTGTAACAAGGGTCTTCTCGTTTTTATTGTCTTGAAGAATGCAGGCCACTATACATTACTGATTGGAATTTCAGAAGGAAAATTAAAGATCATCTTTTACAACTCCTAAAATATAAAAATTTGTATTGGAAGAAAAGATTCACTACTAACAGAATCAAACTTGGGGATGAATGCACCAAATTCTTTCATGCCATGGCAACAGTGTCTTACAGAAAGAATTTGATCTCTTAGCATAAGGATGAAAGTGGCTTAGAGGTTCATGATCATCAGGGCAAGGCAGCCTTGATCTGTAATGCTTTTAGAAGTAGAATGGGGATCTCTTGTAATCCGGCTATGCTATTTGATCTTCAGAACCTGATTATCCAGGAGGTTGATCTCTCTTGTTTGGTTCAACCTTTCACTAGAGAAGAAATTGATAGAACTGTTGCCTTAATGCCATCAGATAAAGCACCTGGTCCTGACGATTTCAATGGTCTTTTCATTAAGAAGTGCTGCCCTATTATAAAGGAGGATTTCTATAAACTATTCAGGATTTCTTTGATGGCTCCATCTCACTTGAGTCGATCAATACTTCCTTCATAACTCCAATTCCAAAGAATAATAATCTAGAGACAGTAAACAACTATAGGCCCATCTCACTACTCAACTGCAATATCAAAATCCTGACTAAAATCCTTGCCGAGAGATTACAGCTAGTTATTCTGTTACTACTTCACAAAAACCAGTACGGTTTCCTCTGTTCCAGATCAATACAAGTCTACCTTGCATGGTGTTTTGAATATATTCACCAATGCCACCAATCCATAAAGGAAATCCTCATCCTTAAACATGACTTTGCAAAGGCTTTCGATACAATTGAGCATTCAGCAATGCTAGACATCATGAAACACATGGGATTTCCAGAGAAATGGTTGACTTGGATTAACTTGCTCTTCTCTTCTGGATCATCCTCGGTTCTTCTCAATGGGGTTCTTAGCAAACAATTTAAATGCAAACGAGGGGTTAGACAGGGTGACCCTCTCTCTCCATTACTCTTTGTCATTGCAGCAGAGCTTTTGCAGTTGGTTGTCAACAAGGCTTTCCAGGACAATTACCTTGAAGCACCCCTCCCACAAGCTCATCCCAACTTTCCAATTGTCCAGTACGCTGATGACACCATCTTGATAATGCAAGTTGATAGTGCACAATTACAATATCTGAAAGGGATTTTACATGTTTTCTCAAAATCTACAGGCCTCAAAGTTAATTATAACAAGTCCTCCATGATTCCTATCAATGTTACGGAAGAGAAAATAGCACAGCTAGCTGCTGAATTTAGGTGCCAGATTAGGAGTATACTGTTTACGTACCTAGGATTACCAATGGGTACAACAAAACCAAATATAAACAACTTCTCACCTATCATGGATAGGATTGAGAGAAGACTCACAGCTGCTCTTTGCTTCTATCTTTGTTAGGAAGACTGCAAATGGTCAATTCGGTTATCACCCCAATAGTGTTATACCCCATGTGCACCCTGAAACTACATAAAGGTGTTATTGAAAATATTGACCGGGCTAGGAAACAATGCCTATGGAGAGGTAGTGATCTTAGCAAGAAATGGGGAAACCTAACGGCTTAGCCCATGGTCACGCTACCCAAGGAAAAGGGAGGTGATCAATCTTAGAGTCCAAAATGATGCACTCCAGTTGAAGCATCTTGAAAAATTCTATGCTAAACATGATAACCCTTGGATAAGCCTGATATGGTCAACATACTATGCTAATAGGTACCTCATGCCACTAGAGAGATGGGGTCATTTTGGTGGAAGGACATCCTACGATTAAGTACTCTCTTCAGAGGGGTTGCTACCTGTGCTATTGGTGATGGCTCTACAACCATGTTCTGGGAAGATTTATGGAGTTCTCACATCATTGCTGATCTCTACCCCTAGACTTTTCTCCTTTGCTAAAAACCCTAATAAGTCAGTCAAAGAAGTTATGGCAGCTCAAGATTTATCCACCATCTTCTTCCTCACACTCTCTCAGGAAGCATTTGGAGATTTGGCAGCACTTCAAGCTTACCTACATACTTTCACATATCACGAAGACACAAGAGATCAATGGGTCTACATTTGGGGCAATGCCAACTATACCTCTGCCAAATTCTACAAGTTTGCATTTTCAAGACTGCATGTTCCCCATACTTCTGCTTGGCTGAAATCAAAGTGTACACCTCGGGTCAAGTTCTTTGCCTGGTTACTCTTAGTGGACAGGTTGAATACAAGGAACATCCTACGCAAAAGAAACCTAAACGTGCAATCTGGAGTAAATTGTGTTTTGTGTAATAGTGCTGCTGAGGAAGATAGGGACCATCTTTTCTTTGATTGCTCCTTTTCCAGAAGTTGCTGGTCCAAGCTGTATATTTCCTGGAGTCCACATGCAGAGATACATAGCAAAATATCCAGAGCAAGAATTGCAGCATATCTTC